>NC_135880.1:7995522-8090522 GCF_964194155.1 Cetorhinus maximus | reverse complement strand
AGCAGAGGAGATTGAGGGGGGACATGATTGAGGTGTATAAAATTATGAGGCACATAGATAGGGTAGACAGGAAGGAACTTTTCCCCTTGGTGGAGGGATCAATAACCAGGGGGCATAGATTTAAGGTGAGGGGCAGGAGGTTTAGAGGGGATGTGAGGAAGAATTTTTTCACCCAGAGGGTGGGAATCTGGAACTCACTGCCTGAAAGAGTGGTAGAGGCAGAAACCCTCATAACATTTAAGAAGTATTTGGATGTGCACTTGCAATGCCATGGCATACAAGGCTATGGGCCTAGTGCTGGAAAAGAGGATTAGAATAGTTAGGTACTTGTTTGAGTGGCGCAGACTCGATGGGCCGAAGGGCCTTTTTCTGTGCTATAGACCTCTATGACTATGAGCAGCACTTTCTAGAGCCAACCAGAGAGCAGACTATTCTAGACCTGGTAATGTGCAATGAGACTGGATTAATCAATAACCTCTTGGTGAAGGTGCCTCTAGGTGACAGCAATCATAACACGATGGAATTTCGTCTTCAGTTTGAGAGCGAGAAGTGTGGGTCCATGATGAATGTTTTAAACCTAAATAAAGGGGAGGTGATGGTGTAGTGGTATAGTCACTAGATTAGTATTCCAGAGACCCAGGCTAATACTCTGGGGGCCAAGGTTTGAATCCCAAAACAGCAGATGGTGAAATCTGAATTCAATGAAAAGTCTAATGATGACCATGAAGCCATTATTGATTCTTGTAAAAACCCATCTGGTTCACTAATGTCCTTTAGGGAAGGAAATCTGCTGTCCTTACCTGGTCTGGCCTACATGTGAGTCCAGACCCACAGCAATGTGGTTGACTCTTAAATGCCCTCTGAACAAGGGCAGTTAGGGATGGGCAATAAATGCTGGCCCAGCCAGCAATGCCCCACATCCCATGAATGAATATATAAAAAAAACTATGAGCATATAAAGGCAGGGCTGGCGACGATGATAAAAGCAAGACTCTTTAAGAGGTCACACGGACTCAAAGTGTTAACTCTGTTCCTCTCTCCACAGATGCTGCCAGAACTGATGAGTTTTCCCAGCATTTTCTGCTTTTATTTCGACTGGCTATAGTGAGCTGGGAAACCAGGTTATAAGGTAAGGCAGTAGAGCTGCAGTGCCAGACTTTTAAGGAGATATTTAGATTTAATAACGCTCGGGAAAGATTTGTCCCAGTGAGAAAGACCCCGAGAAGGATGCACCAACTGTGGCTAAATAAAGAAGTGAAGGATAGTATTAAACTGAAGGAAACACTGCACGAATCTGCGAAAATTAGTGGTAGGTCAGAGGATTGGACAGATTTTAAGAGCCAGCAAAGAATGACTAAAAGTAATAATAAATAGCAGAGTATGAGAGAAAGCTAGCTAGCAATATAAAGACAGATAAAAAAGTTTCCACAAGTATTTGAACAGGAAAATGGTAACTTTTCCTCAAGAGAGTCAGTCTGGGGAATCGATAATGGAAAACAGAGAAATGGCAGAGGTGTTGAGCAGGTATTTGGTGTCTGTCTTCACTGAGAGGACTTCAAAAACTTCTCATAGACTCTTGAAAATCAAGAGGTGAGAGGGAGGGATGAACTTAATTACAATCACCATCACCAAGGAAAAGGTGCTGGGAAAACTATGAGACCTAAAGGCTGACAAGTCTCCAGGACATGAGGGCCTGCATTCTAGGATCTTATAAGATATATGCAGAGATAATAGGTGCATTGGTTATAACCTTCCAAAATTCCTTAGATTCTGGGAAGGTTCCAGTGGATGGGGAAATAGCTAATGTTACCCCTTTATTCAAGAACGATGATGGGGGGAGACAGAAAACAGGAAACTATAGGCCAGTTAGCTTAACACCTGTCATAAGGAAATTGCTAAAAGCCATTATTAAGGAGGTTGTAGCAGGATCCTTAGATAATCACAATTTGATTAGGCAGAGCCAACATAGTTTTATGAAAGGGAAATCATGATTAACTAATCCGTTATTTGATGAAGTTGCATTCAAGGTGAATAAAGGGGAATCAATAGATGTGGTGTACTTGGATTTCCAAAAGACATTTAATAAGATACCACATCAAAGGTTTCCATACAAGATAAGAGGACATGGTATAAGGAGTAACATAGTAACATGGATAAAGGATTGGTTAGCTAACAGGAACAGAGAGTAGGGATAAATGGGTCTTTTTCAGAATGGCAAGCTATAACTAGTGGAGTGCCACAGGGATCAGTGTTGGGGCCTCAACTAGTTACAACCTATATCAATGCCTTGGATGAAGGGACCAAGTGTATTGTAGCTAAATTCACTGACGACACCAAGATAGGTAGGAAAGTAAGTTGACAAGAGGAGGTAAAGAGTCCATAAGGGATATAGGCAGGTTAAGTGAGTGGGCAAAAATTTGGCAGATGGAATATAATGTGGGAAAATGTGAACTGGTCCACTTTGGCGTAAAGAATAGAAAAGCAACATATTATTTAAATGGAGAAAGATTGCAGAGCTCAGTGGTACAGAGGGATCTGGGTGTCCTGGTACATGAATCACATAAAGTTAGTATGTAGGTACAGCAAGTGATTGGGAAGGTAAATGGAATGTTGGTAAGGGGAATGGAATATAAAAGTAGGGATGTTTTGCTACAGTTGTAAAGGGCACTCGGTGAGACTGCATCTGGGGGACTGTGTGCAGTTTTGGGTCCCCTTATTTAAAAAAATATATAATTGCTTTAGAAGCAGTTCAGAGAAGATTCACTGGACTGATTCCTGGGATGAAGGGCTTATGTTATGAAGAAAGGTTGAGCAGGTTGAGCCTAGACCCATTGGAGTTTAGAAAAATGAGAGGAGATCTTAGCAAAGCTTATAAGATCCTGAGGGGACTTGATAGGGTGGATAGCAGGACGATGTTTCCTCTTGTGGGGGAGGCTAGAATTAGGGGACATGGTTTAAAAATAAGCGGGTCTCCCATTTATTACTGAGACGAAGAGAGTTTTTTTCTCTCAGAGGGTCGTTAGTATGTGAAATTCTCCTTCCCCGGAGAGCAGTGGGGGCTGGGGCATTGAATATATTCCAGCGACAGGATTTTGATCTACAAGGGAGTCGAGCGTTATGGTGGGGGGGGGACTGAGGGGAAAGTGGAGTTGAGACCACAATCTGATCAGCCACAATCTTATCGGTTCGAGGGGCCCAACGTCCTACTCCTGCTCCTCAGTCCTCTGTTGCTATGCGCTCCAGGGAACAATTTGCCTGGATCGATTCCCCCTTTCACAATCCTGAATTAGGTCACCTCGGATTCTCCTCCTCTCCCGGCACAGCAAGCCCGTGATTGCTGACCTGCTGCTATTGCATTACATTTCCCAGTGCCTGAGAGTGCTCTTACGGAGCACAGGATCAACAGGCTGTTGGAGGAATGAATAGGGAACTTTATCCATTTCCCATAAACGACTGTCAACAGTGACAGGAAGAGCACATTTCACACAGTTACCCTGCTCTCATACTCCATTATGTCATCGACTTGGTAATATTAGACGAAGAGGGGTCAGCCCGACTTACTTGTAGAGCACTGATCTGTTGTGGCCTGGGATCATCTGATCTATCACGTAGCCAGGATACACAACAGGGATTCCAATCAATCTCTGCACAATCAATTGGGGTTGGAAGAGGTATTGACATTCCTCATAGAGGCCCTGGGGACACAAAGCAAAAGATATTAAATCAGACAGCATGCCAGCTGATTTCCCTGCTTGGTGACCTGCCCTTGGTACACTTATGTGCTTATGGCAGAATAAAGAATCATCAGCAGGTCAGTGTACCAACAACTGCAGTTTATATTTAAATACTTGGGGGATGAGGTGGGACAAGGGGAATCAGCTGTTTTTATTTATTCATTCACGGGATGTGGGCTTCGCTGGCTGGGCCAGCGTTTATTGCCCATCCTTAGTTGCCCTTGAGAAGGTGGTGGTGAGCTGCCTTCTTGAGCCGCTGCAGTCCATGTGGTGTAGGTACACCCCCAGTGCTGTTAGGGAGGGAGTTCCAGGATTTTGACCCAGCGAAAGTGAAGGAACGGCTGATATATTTCCAAGTCAGGATGGTGAGTGGCTTGGAGGGGAACTTCCAGGCGGTGGTGTTCCCATCTATCTGCTGCCCTTGTCCTTCTAGGTGGTAGTGGTTGTGGGATTGGAAGGTGCTGTCGAAGGAGCCTTGGTGAATTGTTAGTCAGGGAACGTTTAGTGAGCTGTGTTCACGGTTCAGGACTGCAGTGGAAAAGGACGAGGGGCAATCTAGAGTAAAATATTGAAGGAGGGCCGATTTCAATGGGGCGAGAACAAGTCAATCCCAGGGAAATTGGAAACAAAGATTGACAGGCAGAACTAAAACACAACAATGAGCTGCCTTTAAAGAGGGGATGGTTCAGGGGCAGTCAGGGTATTTCCCCAGAGGGGAAAAGGCAGGGGAAACAAAGCAGAGCTCCCTGGATGCCTGAAGAGATAGATGGAGCAAAAATAAAAGGGCAGATGTCAGGTGGATAACACAAGGCTGAATCTAGGACATTCAGAAAGGACATGATAAAGGAAATAAGGGAGGTAAAGACAGGATATAAAACATAACATAAAAAGGGATCCAAAAGTCTTCTTGAGGCATGAAAACAGTAAAAAGGCAGCATGAGGAGGGGAGTGGGGCTGATTCAGGACCAAAAAAGGGATTTGCGCATAGCTGAGGTATTAAAATGAATATTTTGCACCTGCCTTTACCAAGGAAGAAGATGTTTCCAAAATCATAGTGAAATTGGAGGTAGTTGAAGACACTGGATGAGCTAAAAACTGATAAAAGGATGTATTTGAAAAGCTGGCTGTGCGCAAAGTAGGTAAGTCACCAGGGCTGGGTGGGACGCCCCTGAGGATACTGTGGGTTGTAAGGTGGAAATTTGTACAGGTACTGGCCATAATCTTCCAGTCGTCCTTAGACACAGGGGTGCTGCCAGGACTGTAGGATTGTAAATGTCATACCCTTGCTCAAAAAGTGTGCAAGGATGAACCCAGCGACTCCAGGGAGGTCAATTTAATTGTGGCTGTGGGAAAGCTTTTAGATACGATAATCCAGACAAAATGAACAGTTACTTAGACAAGTGTGGATTAATTAAAGAAATCCAACGCCGATTTGTTGAAGACAAATCGTGTTGACTGAATGTGATTGAGAGAGACAGAGAGGGTTGAAAAGGGTAATGTGGTTGCCATGGTGTATATGGACTTCCAAAAGACTTTTGATAATGTGCCACATGGTTGGCTTGTCAACAAAGTTGAAGCTCATGAAATAAAAGGGTCAGTGGTAGCATGGATACAAAATTGGCTGAGTGACAGGAAACAGAACAGCATGGAGATTTGTTTTTCAGACTGGAAGGATAGGGGATGGGAGAGGTCTGGAGGGTTATGGACTAGGTGCAGGTCAATGGGACTAGCGGAATAATATTTCAGCACAGACTAGAAGGGCCGAATGGCCTGTTTTCTGTGCTGTAGTGTTCTATGGTTCTATGGTTCTAAGGCATTCAGTGATGTTCCCAGGTGTCAGTGCTAGGGCCACTGCTTTTCTTGATATAAATCAATGACTTGGACTTGGGTGTACAGGGCACAATTTCAATATTTGCAGATAATGCAAAACTGGGAAGTATTGTGAACTGTGAGGAAGATAGCGATAGGTTTCAAGAAGACATAGGCAGGCTTGGTGGAATGGGCAGACAAGTGGCAGAGAAAATTTAATGCATTGAAATATGAAGTGATACATTTTGGTAGGACGAATGAGGAGAGACAGTATAAAATAAAGGGTGCAAATCTAAAGGGGGTGCAGAAGCGGAGAGACCTGGGGGTATATGTACACCAATCATTGAAGGTGACAGGCTGGTTGAGGAAGTGGTCAATAAGGTTTATGAGATCCTGGGCTTTATAAATAGAGGCACCGAGTACAAATGAGGTTAAAAACCTTTGGGAAACATTGGTTAACTGGGATATTTAGTCCAATTCTGGGCACCGCGCTTTATAAAGAATGTGAATGCTTTAGAAAGGGTTTAGACAAGGTTTACTAGGATGATTCTACGGATGGGGGTGGTTTCAGTTATGTGCATATCTAGGAGAAGCTGGGGTTGTTTTCCTTAGAGAAGAGAGAGGTTGAGAGTAGATTTGATAGAGGTGTTCAAAGTCATAAGGTGTCTGGACAGAGTCGATAGGAAGAAACTATTCCCATTGGTGGAAGGATCGAGAACCAGTTTAAGGTGATTGGGAAAAGAACCAATGGCAACATGAGGCAAACCTTTTTAATGCAGCAGATGTTTAGAATCTGGAATGCATTACCTGCGAGTGAGGTGGAGGCTGATTCAATCAAGGCCTTCAGAACAGAATTGGATAAGCACCTAAAGAGAAAATATTTGCAGGGCTACACGGACAGGTCGGGGAGTAAGATTGGCTGAGTTGCTCTTGCAGAGAGCTGGCACAGACACAATGGGCCGAATGGCCTCCTTCTGTGCTGTAACCATTCTATGATTCTATGTTGTCTTTAACATCGCAAAATGTCCCAAGGAGGTTCAGAACCATCTAAACCCCTCGATTAGATTCCAGCCTGTAACTCACTCCCAAGCATCCATTATTCTATACACACCTCCACCAGATTCCAGCCTGTAACTCACTCCTAGGTATGCATTCCCCATCTATATGATATGCTGAAGCTAATGAGTGGCCTCTGTAGGCAGACACCATTGCACCTCTGGGTGAAGCTGTGAGTCCTAATGTTACGTGACCTGAGGTCCGGTGACAGTGCCACCTAAAGGAGAAATAAATATCACGGGCTGAATTTTACATGCCCCCGCAGAGGGTGTGTTTCTCATGGTGGGGTGGGAAGGGAGAGGGATGTAAAATGCAGTGGGCACCCACTCCCGAGCTCTCCCCTATAATACAGGGAGCGGGGTTGGCGGCGAAATAGGCAGCCCCCACCTGCCATATTTCAAAGAACAAATAAGGGTCAATTAGGCTCATTATCCAACCCATTGACACTGAGGATGTTCTGCCCAAAAGCAGCAGGTCGGGAGCCGGAAGCCCGACCACCCCTTTCCTTCCTACCCGCTTCCCCACATTAAACCCATCCCCCTCACCCCTCCTGCCCCTCTACCTAACTTGCCCAAACCCCACTGGGCCCAAGGGCCCCCCCAGGCATAACCTGTTCCGGGAATCCATGGGCCTCGATCTCCCTTTGGTTCTGTAGTCCCCCGGCAGCCGCCACTGATGCTATCCGGGCACTGCCGGGACCGATGGAGCGAATGGCCGGCCAATCCGAATGTCCGGCAGTCCCCAAAACAAAACGGGAGGTCCTCGGACCCTCGTGAATCAGTGGGTCGCAGTGGAGTGTGCTGGCTCCGCGCCAACGTGGTTTCTGGGGATCTTGCTGTGCGCAAATTGGCCGGGGTGGGGGGCACTCTGGAGACTTGAGGACACAACCTGGATGGACACCACTGTAGGAGGTGGTACGTTTTGGATGAGAATCATACTGAAGGCCTGTTTGGTGCGTTCTGTTTCAATGTTTGAAGAAGAGCTGGGGAGCTGTCTTGGCCAACATTCACCCCTCAACTAGCATCGCTAAAATAGATCAGCTGCTCACTATCTCATGGCTGCACCTTTCAGAGAGCAAATCAGCTGTCACATTGCGAGTGACTACACCTCAGAAGGTACGTCAGTGGCTGTAAAAACATTTCGGGGTGTCCTGAGACGCTCTCTGGCCGTGGGGGTTTACCTTGACTGAGATTTTCCCTTTATCCTTTGGTAGGTGAGCAGCAAGGAACCAGTCTCCCAGGAGCGGGTTGGTGATGTTAAACACCCCTGTCGTGCGGTTGGGAAGAGTCCATGTCAGAGTGACTGCGAATGATCCTGGCACAATGGTGTCTGTCGGAAACCGGGTGTGGAGGGGGTTAATAACTGGCGGAGCCCCGGATCGGAAATACCTGGTAGAGATCAGGAGAGAAGTAAGAGTTAGGAAGGGAAATAACAACTTTCATTTGTATAACGCCTTTAATATAGTGAACCGTAGTAATGCAAGAAACCGCCGTATATAATAACCTTATAAAATGTTAAGGAATATATTGGTTATCATAGAAATCTTGTGCAGGAGGGTTCCATGCCAGTTTGCTGGGTGATAAACATAAGCGGTCCCCCATTTATTAGACCATAAGACCATAAGACATAGGAGCAGAAATTAGGCCATTCAGCCCATCGAGTCTGCTCCGCCATTCAATCATGGCTGATAAGTTTCTCAACCCCATTCTCCCGCCTTCTCCCTGTAACCTTTGTTACTGGTAATAACCATTACTGAGATGAAGAGAATCTAAACTATTGTTTTTTTAATAAATTACTTAACAAAATACTTCAAAATCGCCGATGAGTTCGGCCCCCATTTTGGGGCATTCTGTGACTCTAGGGCCAGACTCTTATATTATAAGGACCTTCACATGAATGTCGCGCAACAGAATTCGCCACCAAGCCACAGTCAGAAATATTAGGACAGGTAACTAAAAACTTGGTCAAAGATGTAAGTTTTAAAGGAGCGTCTTAAGTGTGGAATGAGATGCAGCGGAGTGGAGAAAGATGAAAGTGTTACAAAAGGAAGATAATGGCAAAGAGAGAGATTGGCATACAGAGAGAAAGCATGCAGGAGATAACCAAACTCTACTTTGACTTTGGACGATAGCATCAATTTGGCTGATATTGCCTCAGCCTCCCATTGTTCAGATTTCAACCTGGCAAAGATTGTACATTTAGTGGTGAAGGTCTGGAATGCACTGCCCGAGAGTGTTTTTTTCATTCTTTCACGTGATGTGGGCTTCGCCGGCTGGGCCAGCATTTATTGCCCATCTCTAATTGCCCCTTGAGAAGGTGGTGGTGATCTGCCTTCTTGAACCGCTGCAGTCCATGTGGTGTAGGTTTACCCAGCGTGCTTTTAGGGAGGGAGTTCCAGGATTTTAACCCAGCGACAGTGAAGGAACGGTGATATATTTCCAAGTCAGGATGGTGAGTGGCTTGGAGGGGAACTTCCAGGTGGTGATGTTCCCATCTATCTGCTGCCCTTGTCCTTCTAAATGGTAGTGGTTGTGGGTTTGGAAGGTGCTGTCTAAGGAGCCTTGGTGAATTCCTGCAGTGTATCTTGTAGATGGTACACACTGCTGCTACTGTGCATCGGTGGTGGGGGGAGGGAATGTTTGTGCCAATCAAGCGAGCTTATTTGTCCTGGATGGTGTCGAGCTTCTTGAGTGTTGTGGGAGCTGCACTCATCCAGGCAAGTGGGGAGTATTCCATCACACTCCTGACTTGTGTCTTGTAGATGGTGGACAGGACATGAGTTACTCGCTGCAGGATTCCTAGCCTCTGACCTGCTCTTGTAGCCACAGTATTTATATGGCTGGTCCAGTTAAGTTTCTGGTCAATAGTAACCCCCAGGGTGTGTGGTGGAGGCAGGTTCAATCAAAGCTTTCAAGAGGAAGTTAGACTGTTATCTGAAAAGGAAGAATGTGCAGGGTTACAAGGAGAAGGTGGGGGAATGGCACTCGGTGATTCTATTTTATTTATTCATTCACGGGATGTGGGTGTCGCTGGCTAGGCCGGCATTTATTGCCCATCCCTAACTGCCCATGAGAATGACAATTGCCCCTTCAGCGAGTTGGCAGAGACACAACGGGCCAAATGGTTGTCTTTCGCGCTGTAACTATTCTATGATTCTGCGGAAAGGAAGAAGGTAAAACAAGAGGGCGGAGGTAAAAGGAATAATGAAAGAGAGACAGGTTAAAGGGAAGACAGAATGTAAAGGTATATTGAGGGGAGACAATGAAAGCGAACACGGGAGGCAGGCAAGGAGCAATTGAAGGCCACAGGCCTATAGGAGGCCACTCAGCCCATTTTGTTTGTGCTAGCTCTGCGAGAGGAATTGAAATCCCAGTACTTGAGCTTCTCCCCATCACCCCTGCATCTTCCTCTACTCCAACAACACCTTCAGATGTTTCCACAAAATTATCTATACTCCGAGGGAAAGCATTACTCACTCCATGGGCTTAAAGAATCTTCCTCGAACCTTTTTTAAATTGATTTAAACCTCCTCACTGATTCCCCAGTCAGGGCCAACGGGCTTTTCTGGATTCACTCCATCAAACTCCTCCTCAGTTTTATGAACTAAGAGGCTACGTGGAACTTATATAGAACCATAGTCAGACCGCACGGGGTTACCGTGAGAAAAGAGATATAGAGAGAACCTGGAGGAGGTGCAAAAAAACAAAGGTTTACAAGGATGAGATCAGAACTGCGAGGTTGTAACGATCAGGGAAGGTCATTTGTCTGAAAGGGAGAAGGTTGGGGAGCCCCATGGTCGATGATATTAAACTTACAAAGAGTTTGGTAGAGTGATCGTAGAGAGGGCATCTCCACTTTTTGGGGGGGAGACTGAAAATAGGGGCCTTTAACAGAAGACAGTCACCAATAAATGCAACATGGAATCCAGGAGGATGTAGACCCCACTGCCATAAGCTGAGGTGAATACCATTGATGCGTTTAAGGAGAAGTTGGATAAACAACCTGACGGGGAAAGGAATAGAAGGAGAGGTTGACGGGAGTGAGATGAAGGGAGGGGTAGCAGGAGGCTCGGGTGGAGCATAAATAATAGCATGGGTTATGTGGGCCGAATGGCCTGCTTCTGTGCTGTAAAATTCATCGTAAAGTGGCACGCCGCAATTAATTATTCCGGGCTGAACTGTGACCCCACTGACCACCCCTCCCCCACCCCCATCCTCCTGTCCCGCCTCACCAGTCCCGACAAGGGGTAACCCGGCCCCAGGACTACTCACACTGTGATGTCTCGGTCCGGGCAGCTATCTCCAAAGCTGCCCCCTTGCTCCTTGAAGGTGATGAGGTTCCACACAGCCACCACCGTGTCCTCGGGCACGTGGAAGTGAAAGAGCTCGGCGCTAGCGAATGACGTGAAGGCGTTGAGTTTGCGAGGGGTCCTGGTGAAGTAATCTGTGATAAAGCGACACTCTGGGAGGAGAAAGAGGCAGAAGGGAGGGAGTGGTCAGTCACGGCCCGGGTGATGCCAGCGAGAGGCTTCGAGGCTGGCCGGGGCCATTCAGCCCGTTGTAACGTTGCCGGCTCTTTGTTGAAGTTTTAAAGATTTCATCCCCCTGCCCCTCGGTCGCCCAGACCTCGGTCGCCCCGACCTCGGTCGCCCCGACCTCGGTCCCCTGTCACAATCTTAACGCTGCGAATTCAAGTCAATTTTGGACGGGTTCGACAATACATGCGACAAGTTGAGGTGGACAGCGGGGTGACAGGGAGGCCTGAATAACCCAGCAAGAGTGCCCTAGCTGACACCTATCAGAGAGTCATACAGCACAGAAGGAGGCCATTCAGCCCACTCTGCGTTTGCTAGCTCTTAGAAGGAAATATCAAATTACATCGGACTTACTGCACTGAAACAGGCCATTTGGTCCAACTAGTCCATGCCAGTTTTTATACCCCTCACGGGCATCCTCCCAGCCCTCGTCATCTAACCCTATCAGCAGCTTTCTCCCAATTAATCCCATTTCTGTTGTTCTTTACCCAGGGCCCTCCAGGTTTTTACTGTTTAAATGTTTCATGGGAGTTTTACTCTGTATCTAACCCCGTGCTGTACCTGTCCTGGGAGTGTTTGATGAGGACAGTGTAGAGGGAGCTTTACTCTGTATCTAACCCCGTGCTGTACCTGTCCTGGGAGTGTTTGATGAGGACAGTGTAGAGGGAGCTATACTTTGTATCTAACCCCGTGCTATACCTGTCCTGGGAGTGTTTGATGGGGATGGTGTAGAGGGAGCTTTACTCTGTATCCAACCCCGTGCTGTACCTGTCCTGGGAGTGTTTGATGGGGACAGTGTAGAGGGAGCTTTACTCTGTATCTAACCCCGTGCTGTACCTGCCCTGGGAGTGTTTGATGGGGACGGTGTAGAGGGATCTTTACTCTGTATCTAACCCCGTGCTGTACCTGTCCTGGGAGTGTTTGATGGGGACAGTGTAGAGGGAGCTTTACTCTGTATCTAACCCCGTGCTGTACCTGTCCTGGGAGTGTTTGATGGGGACAGTGTAGTGGGAGCTTTACTCTGTATCTAACCCTGTGCTGTACCTGTCCTGGGAGTGTTTGATGGGGACAGTGTAGAGGGAGATTTACTCTGTATCTAACCCTGTGCTGTACCTGTCCTGGGAGTGTTTGATGGGGACAGTGTAGAGGGAGCTTTACTCTGTATCTAACCCCGTGCTGTACCTGTCCTGGGAGTGTTTGATGAGGACAGTGTAGAGGGAGCTTTACTCTGTATCTAACCCCGTGCTGTACCTGTCCTGGGAGTGTTTGATGAGGACAGTGTAGAGGGAGCTATACTTTGTATCTAACCCCGTGCTATACCTGTCCTGGGAGTGTTTGATGGGGATGGTGTAGAGGGAGCTTTACTCTGTATCCAACCCCGTGCTGTACCTGTCCTGGGAGTGTTTGATGGGGACAGTGTAGAGGGAGCTTTACTCTGTATCTAACCCCGTGCTGTACCTGCCCTGGGAGTGTTTGATGGGGACGGTGTAGAGGGATCTTTACTCTGTATCTAACCCCGTGCTGTACCTGTCCTGGGAGTGTTTGATGGGGACAGTGTAGAGGGAGCTTTACTCTGTATCTAACCCCGTGCTGTACCTGTCCTGGGAGTGTTTGATGGGGACAGTGTAGTGGGAGCTTTACTCTGTATCTAACCCTGTGCTGTACCTGTCCTGGGAGTGTTTGATGGGGACAGTGTAGAGGGAGCTTTACTCTGTATCTAACCCCGTGCTGTACCTGTCCTGGGAGTGTTTGATGGGGACAGTGTAGAGGGAGCTTTACTCTGTATCTAACCCCGTGCTGTATCTGTCCTGGGAGTGTTTGATGGGGACGGTGTAGAGGGAGCTTTACTCTGTATCTAATCCCGTGCTGTACCTGTCCTGGGTGTGTTTGATGGGGACAGTGCAGAGGGAGCTTTACTCTGTATCTAACCCCGTGCTGTACCTGCCCTGGGAGTGTTTGATGGGGACGGTGTAGAGGGAGCTTTACTCTGTATCTAACCCCGTGCTGTACCTGTCCTGGGAGTGTTTGATGGGGACAGTGTAGAGGGAGCTTTACTCTGTATCTAACCCCGTGCTGTACCTGTCCTGGGAGTGTTTGATGGGGACAGTGTAGTGGGAGCTTTACTCTGTATCTAACCCTGTGCTGTACCTGTCCTGGGAGTGTTTGATGGGGACGGTGTAGAGGGAGCTTTACTCTGTATCTAACCCCGTGCTGTACCTGTCCTGGGAGTGTTTGATGGGGACAGTGTAGAGGGAGCTTTACTCTGTATCTAACCCCGTGCTGTATCTGTCCTGGGAGTGTTTGATGGGGACGGTGTAGAGGGAGCTTTACTCTGTATCTAATCCCGTGCTGTACCTGTCCTGGGTGTGTTTGATGGGGACAGTGCAGAGGGAGCTTTACTCTGTATCTAACCCCGTGCTGTACCTGCCCTGGGAGTGTTTGATGGGGACGGTGTAGAGGGAGCTTTACTCTGTATCTAACCCCGTGCTGTACCTGTCCTGGGAGTGTTTGATGAGGACAGTGTAGACGGAGCTTTACTCTGTATCTAACCCCGTGCTGTACCTGTCCTGGGAGTGTTTGATAGGGACAGTGTAGAGGGAGCTTTACTCTGTATCTAACCCCGTGTTGTACCTGTCCTGGGAGTGTTTGATGAGGACAGTGTAGAGGGAGCTTTACTCTGTATCTAACCCCGTGCTGTACCTGTCCTGGGAGTGTTTGATGGGGACAGTGTAGAGGGAGCTTTACTCTGTATCTAACCCCGTGCTGTACCTGCCCTGGGAGTGTTTGATGGGTACTGCTCTCCTGAAGTGAAAAATATTCTGTTCCGTGGCACTAACATCCTTAATGTTGTTGAGTGAACAATGTTGTGTTTAAGCTCCATCTTCTCTGCCCATGTTGTTTGGACAGCGTGTTTTTAAGCAGCAGCTTGTCCTGAACATTCACAAAGTGTTTGATTTGTAAGTACAGGTGCTTCTTACTCTACCTGCCTGTCCATCTCTTTGGGCTGCAGGATGTAACTCCGTTCTGCAGCCCGGCAGTTGGATCTAACCCAGACTGTAGTGTCCTTGTGTGATTCTCCCTGATGGACAATACTACAGTGACCAAGGGGCAGCCTGTGTAAGCTACCTCCTGTAGAGTAGTGTTGGAGAGAGAGAGAGAGAGAGAGAGAGAAAGAGAGAGAGAAAGAAAGAGAAAGAGAGAAAGAGAGAGAGAGAGAGCAAGAGAGAAAGAGAGAGAGAGAGAGCAAGAGAGAGAGAAAGAGAGAGCAAGAGAGAAAGAGAGAGAGAGAGAGAGAGAAAGAGAGAGAGAAAGAAAGAGAAAGAGAGAGAGAAATAGAGAGAGAGAGCAAGAGAGAAGGAGAGAGAGAGAGAGAGCGAGAGAGAGAGAGAGAAAGAGAGAAAGAGAGAGCGAGAGAGAGAGAGAGAGAGAGAGGGCCTGAACGTGCATTGTTCTCAGCACAGCTGAGCCACGATCTAACCTTGGGCAGTACATGCATCTGTCAGTTTAGGAACATAGAAACAGGAGGAGGCCATTCAGCCCTTCATGCCTGTTCCATCATTTAATGAGATCATGGCTGGTCTGTGTCTAAACTCCATCCAGCGCACCTCCCCAAACCCCACCCTGACCCTGGCCTCAGTTCCATAGCCCTTCATACCCTCACCTCAAAAAAGTCTCTCTATTTCAATGTTGAAATCTTTAGTTGACCTCCAGCCCCAGCAGCCCCCTGTGCCAGGTAGTTCAGGTTTCCTTTGTGTAAAAATCTACTTCCTCACATCACTCCTGAACAGCCCGGCTCTAATTTTAACATTTTGTCCCCTTGTTCTGTGTCCCCTCTACCAGATGAAATAGTTTCTCACTGTCAACTCAATCTAAGTGCTTTAAACATCTGAAACACCTCAACTAGATCACCTCCTACTCATCAGTACCCAAGCCCGGAATACGAGGTCTGCCCTCCTAATTTGCTCCATTTAACTCTGGGGTTATTCTGCTAGTTTAATGCCACTACAGGGCACAAATCCTGCACCAAATCACAGAAGTGCATCTATTCCAGGAAAATAATGATACTGATATAAGGTGGCAATGTGATAATGTCACCGGACTAGTAACCCAGAGACCCAGCCAATTCTCTGGGGGGAAGCATGGGTTCAAATCCCAGTACCAGGTGGAGTTTAAATTCAATTAATAAAATCTGGAATATAGAATTAACCTCAGCAATGGTGACCATGACAACTATCATCGATTGTTGTTAAAAACCCATCTGGTTCACTAATGCCCTTTAGGGGAAGGAAATCTGCCGCCCTTACCTGGTCTGGCCTACATGTGACTCCAGACCCACAGCAACGTGGTTGACTCTTAAATGCCCCTCTGAACTGGCCTAGCAAGACCCTCAGTTCAAAGGGCAATTATAGGTTTTGGCATCAAATGCTGGCACTGCCCTTACCCCAGTGACACCCAAGTCCCACGAGAATAAATAAATAAACATAAGAGGAAGCAAGTAGGATGCTCAGCAACAACCTGGTCCCTCTGCCAGAAAAGACAGTGAGTGTCGGCATCCCATCTGAACAATAACACGGTCCCTTCTTTGGAATGCCACCACCCCCATCCAAAATTCCCCGGACAGGGCTCTCACCCATCAGCCCTCAGCTCATCAACTTGGGCAAAAAGTTAAAGCCAGGGTGTACCTAGTCTAGAAACGGCATTGGGGGGAATGCAGGCAGCACACTATATTGTATTGCAGCAGTGGCCCTGGTCTACACTGCTGCAGGATACTGCTCTATCTCATGGTCCTTACAATGATCATGGGCATACCGCTAGGCATGAGCATTCAGGCCCGCTCCTGCTGCCATCCCATATTGCCGCTCCTGCCATCCCACTCCACTGTGATCCGCGAGATGGGAAGAGGTCATGAGCAACACCAGCTTCCCCATTCATGAGGACTCATGAAGAACCCACAAAGAGAGGTGTTAAAATGGCACTCTGGGAAATGGCAGCTGATATTCATGCAGCTGGTATTGCCGCACTATCCAGACGGACAGAACCATGGGACCATGCAGCGTAAAGAACTAACACCTCATCACTGACCCAACAACAGAGATCCCCCAGCTCCAACTAAGCCCACAGAGCTGGTGGATGATGCGGTCACCGGCTCCATCAGCAGAAAGTGAGATACCACCTGAAGGGCGATTGTGGCCATGAATCCCAGACCATGGGAACGTGTCACATCAACCTGCCCACTCAGCTGTGTAGCAGGGGCACCTCATTTCTCCACTTGGTATCTCAGGTGATGATCGAGTGGGCAACCAAACTAGACAGCCCAGTATAAACTTCTCCCTTCTTATTACAGCAGCAGTGGTGCCTCTGTTCAGTTAAAACTAAAATGAGCCTCGGTCTCAAATCCAACAAAGAACATGTCTTCATTAAAAGCTCAAAGTTGGATAGCTCAGTGAGCGAGTATTGGGCTCTGTTTGACATTAGAGAGAATCCCATGTCCAATCCTCAGATAGTCCTGAGGTAAGGGATTGCAGTCCGGACTCTCATTCAACAATGAGCGAGGGTGGGGACTATCTCTGCTGGTCCCACTCCTGATCGCAGTCCAGAGACCCCTGTGTAAAATAGGATCAGACTTAGTTGCAGTAAGTCCCAGTCCTTGAACTGAGGCCTTGTGAAACCCAGTATATGAATCATTCCCATTACTGGACTGACCTCTCCCCAGAGTGATGGAATGTGCTGACTCCTCACACAGATTACACAGTGAAAATAATCTGTGCTCAGCACTGTTATGAGGAATTGGTTTACTGGGACTATGACATCAGGAATACTAACAGTAAGAAATCAACATAAGCAATCCGTCTATTAATATCACAGACAACTCTTCATTTTACAATCAATGTTTTAACGCAGTTTTTGATCAAAACATCATTAGAGGCCTTCTCTTAAAGGATTACTCAGACAGCAGCAGTAAGTTTGGATCCATGGGTAATTCTGGAGTTTCACAGAGACGCTCGATGGGATAAGGAAGGATTCTAGGGTTTGTAGGGGGTGAATCACCCAATGAGGTGACTTTAGTGGGTGAGTTACCCAATGGGATGACTTTAGGGGGCGAGTTACCCAATGGGATGACTTTAGGGGGTGAATCACCCAATGGGGTGACTTTAGTGGGTGAATCACCCAATGGGATGACTTTAGGGGTGAGTTACCAAATGGGATGGCTTTAGGGGGGCGAGTGACCCAATGGGATGCATTGTTGGGAGTTAGTTATCCAATGGGATGACTTTAGGGGTGAGTTACCCAATGGGATGGATCGTTGGGGGTTAGTTATTCAATGGGATGACTTTAGGGGGCGAGTGACCCAATGGGATGCATTGTTGGGAGTTAGTTATCCAATGGGATGATTTTAGGGGTGAGTTACCCATTGGGATGGATCGTTGGGGGTTAGTTATTCAATGGATTGTAGGGAATGAGTTACCCAATGGGATGGATCGTTGGGAGTTAGTTATTCAATGGATTGTAGGGAATGAGTTACCCAATGGGATGGATCGTTGGGGGTTAGTTATTCAATGGATTGTAGGGAATGAGTTACCCAATGGGATGGATTGAGTTTTTACTGGATGGAATTTGTTCTGCTGGAGTGTGGTACATGCTCTTTGCCCATTTAACATTGTGTCTGAATTTCTTTTCTTTGACATCAATCATCCCCCATTTAACACCAGCTACTGGTTCACAGTTAAGCTGTTTCACACTATTGGCAAAGTCAAATTTCACCCCCTTAACATCCTTCTCAGAATCCCAGGGCATTATTTTGAAGAGAGGGGATTTCTCCCTAATGTCCTGACCAATATTTATCCCTCAACCAACCATCACTAAAACAGGTTACCAAGTCATTGCCTCATTAATGTCTGTGGGAGCTTGCTGTGCACAGATTGGCTCCTGCATTTCCTACATTACGACACGTTAAAAACGCTCTCGGCTGTAAAGAACTTTGGGACGTCCTTAGGGTATGAAAGGCGCTATGGAAATGCAATACTTCATTTTTGCTAGCCCAGTACCATAACCACTAGACATGTATCCTATAGACCGGGGAAAGCATACAAGCCCCCATCTCAGTGTCTAAATGCTTCTTGAATTATTCTTGAGGTGTGGTTTTTACCTGCAGTCCCACCCATTGAGCCCATTCCAGGATTTAACCACACTCTCTACATGTAGGAGTACTCCCTGTTGTCAGAGCTGAACTTTACCAAACTTGTACCTATGCCCATTTCTCTTCTGGTTAGTTAGTGATGGTTAAATTCTATGGCCAAGATGAACCTTTTTTTGTCCCATTTAGTTGCTTATCTCCCTCTGTAAGGTTCACTCTCCTTCATCTCCCATCAGGGGAGTCTATCTGCTTCTTGAGTTCCCTGCCCAAAGGCAGATCTGACCCATGGCACCACAATCTCCAGTACAGGGTAGGGCAAGAAAGCAGATCCCAAATCCACCCCGGCCAGAACAAAGATTGAACCACTTGCTATTGGCACCAATCTCACCCACACTGGCCATCCAGCTAACTGAGCCAACCCAGCTGTGACAACATACATTGTTACATGCATATATATATATATATTTATAATTTCACCCCACCCCCCACTAGAGCTATCTGTACCTTGAGTGTCCTGCTCTCCATTCTTAATTAGCACATTCTTTTAGATAATATCACCACTTTCAACACCTCTTTGTTCTTTTGTCTGTGACATCTTTTGGTTATCTCCACCTATCACTGCTTGCTTGTCCCAACAACCACCCCCCACCCCTTAAACCAGCTTATATTTCACCCCTCTCCTATTTTTACTTAGTTCTGTTGAAGGGTCATGAGGACTCGAAACATCAACTGTGCTCCTTTCCGCCGATGCTGCCAGACCTGCTGAGTTTTTCCAGGTATTTTTTATTTTTTGTTACTGTTACATGCCTGGAACTGTGGAGAGCGATGGTAGAGGCTCCAATATCCTTCCCATCCCATCCCATGGCTGACCAGGAATCTCTCCCACTCTTACTGCCTGCCCTTGGCATGTGTTGGAAGGATTTGCAGGTTGATAACTCAAGCTGTTTGGCCATGTTAGGAACACACCTTCCATGGTCCATTAATCCCCTGAGGTGGGACTTGAACCTGCAGCTATCTGGATCAGAGGCAGGGACATTACCCATTGCACCACAAGACCTCCTGTTTAAGTCTTTGTAACCTGAAATCATCTAACTGAAAAATCCCATCTATAAAATGGGATTTTGCTGGTGGGGGAGGGTTCATTTTTCAGCTGGTGCAGACATGATGGGCAGAGTGGCCTCTGTAAATTTTTCTACATTTTTCTAAATTTCCTAAATATCTGAAAATGAAGAGAGTGCAGGGATGTGGGGAGAGGTTGGGGGAGTGCGTGAATTTCTCCTTAGGAGGGCCAGCATGGGCATGATGGGCTGAATGGCCTACTTCTGCGCTGTAACGATTCTATGATTCTGTGAAAGATTAGAATGCCCAGCGCCTGTAGTGATTTAATTGCTTATGGTCAGTGCCTGGCACTGCCACCTTAATGGGGTTTGAGTGACATGTGCAGAGATTTCTGGAATACGAAATGGGCTCTGATTCATCATTTGAATAAAGACAGATGTGCTTCTCTCTAATTGATGCAATCAGAGTCTCGGAAATCAGGCATTCCGAAGGTGCTGTTCACACAGTTTCACCAACTGAATTACTAATGATGCAGAGAGGTTCAATCCTCCCATTTATCACGGAGGGAATATTCGGCCTTGGCTCGGAGTTAGAAGGTCATGGGTTCATGTGTTGCCCAGAGAATTCAGCTCATAACCTGGGGGTGACACTCTGGATGCAGTCCTGCTGCTGGGGTCTCAACTACTTACAATCTACGTTAATGACTTGGATGAAGGGACCAAGTGTATTGTGGTCAAGTTTATTGACGGTACAAAGACAGGTAGGAAAGCAAGTTGTGAGGAGGATACAAAGAGTCTCCAAAGGGATATAGGTGGATGAATTGAGTGGGTAAAAAGTTGGAATACACTGTGGTAAAAGGTGAGGTTGTCCACTTAGGCAGGAAGAATAGGAAAAGCGGAATATTATTTAAATGGAGAGAGACTGCAGAATGATGTGATACAGAGGGATCTGGGTGTCCTTGTACATGAATCACAAAACATTAGTAAGTAACTAGGAAGTCAAATGGAATGTTGGCTTTTATTGTAAGGGGGGTGGAGTATAAAAGTAGGGAAGTCTTGCTACAACTGCACAGGGCCTTGGTGAGACCACACTTAAAGTATTGTGTACCGTTTCGGTCTCCTCACTTAAGGAGGGATATACTTGCATTGGGAGCAGTTCAGAGAAGGTTCACTAGGCTGATCCCTGGGATGAAGGGGTTATCTTATGAGGAAAGGTTGAGCAGGTTGGGCCTATGATCACTGGAGTTTAGAAGAATGAGAGGCGATCTGTTGAAACATAAGATTGTGAGGGTAAATGCTGAGAGGACGTTTAGTCTTGTGGAGGCACAGGGGGCAATGTTTAGAATTGGGAAATCTCCCATTTAAGATGGAGATGAGGAGAAACTTCTTCTCTCAGAGGGTCATTCGTCTGTGGAATTCTCTTCCCAGAGAGCAGTGGAGACTGGGTCATTCAATATATTCAAGGCTGGGTTAGACAGGTTTTTGATTGATGAGGGAGTCAAGGGTCATGGGGGACTGACAGGAAAGTAAAGTTAAGGCCACGAGCCGATCAGCCATAAACTTATTGAATGGTGGAGCAGGCTGGATGGGCCGAATGGCCGACTCCTGTTCCTATTTCTTATGGTCTAATGATTCTTACTGAGGGAGTGCTGCACTGTCGGAAGTGGCAGCTTCCGGGTGAGGTGTTTAACCTGTGGAGCCGTGTGCCCTCTCAGGTGGATGTAGACGATCCCACAGTCACTGTTACGAAGGAGAGCCGGGGATGTTTTCCCCCCAGCGGCCTGGCCAATATTCATCGCTCAACCAACCTCACCGAATCAGATTACTTGGCCACCATCACACGGCTCTTTGTGGGGTCTTGCTGTGCACGAATTGACCACTGCGTTTCCTGCGGGTGGCTACACTTTGAGAAGCACCTCATTGGCTGTAAAGAGCTTTGGGATACCCTGGGTGTGAGAAAAGCGCTATGGAAATGCAAGTCTTCCTCTCTTTGTCAACAACAGGACTGAGCAGAGGGAGTGGCAGAGAGGACATGGCGTTCAGTGTCGCTGTCTGGCTGTTTTGGATGTTCCTGTTCCTTTGAGGATCTGGTGAAGCATTATGTCAGGACTGAGCTGTGTTTACAGTAAACTGGCCTCAGCTCTTAGTCAGCAACGAATGTCACACTATCCTTCACTACCCATCAAACTGGCATGACCTTTTAACCCTCCTACTCTCTCTCTCTCCAGTTCCCACAGATACATCAATACTGAATCCGAAATGACATACCGGTCATTCTAATCTCCCCAGTCAGAGTGTGTTATCAAGAGCAACAACAACTTGCATTTATGCAGCGCCTTTACATCTCACCATGCCCCGCGGGAGTGGAATCCAAACTAAATCTTGCACCCAGTCAAGTGAGAAGATATTAGGACCCGCTAGTGACCCAAAGACTGGTTAAGGAGGGAGGTCTTGGACTGGTATCTTGAAGGACAAGGGTGAGATAGGAGACGGAGAGGTTTGGAGAAGGAATTCCAAAACTTGGGCAGAGGCAGCTGAAGGTACAGCCACCGATGGTGGAGCGAAGGAAATCGGGGATAATGAAGAGGGCAGAATTAGATGGGCGCAGATATATTGGAGGGTTCTGGGGCTGGAGGAGGTTACAGAGAAAGGGACAGGTGAGGCCATGGGGGGATCTGGAAAGGAGGAGGAGAATTTTATATGCTGCCTGACTGGGAGCCCAATGTAGGTCAGTGAGCACAGGGGTGGGGGTGATAGGGGAATGGGACTTGGTGCACATTAGAGTATGGGCAACAATGTTTGAATCTACTAAAGTTTATAGAGGGTGGAAGGTGGGAGGCCAACCAGGAAAATATTGGAGTAGATAACTGATCGCCAAGAGCTGGACGCAGTAGTGTTTGTCCCTGAGCTAGGAGGAGAAAATGCCAATGCCACAGATATGTGGGTCTTAATATCTTCTACAGCTCTTGGGGTGAAAGGGATCAAAGGACATGGGGAGAAAGCGGGAGCAGGCTATTGAGTTGGATGATCAGCCATGATCATAATGAATGGCGGAGCAGGCTCGAAGGGCCGAATGGCCTACTCCTGCTCCTAAGTTTCTATGTTTCTATGATCCATTGCAGGGGCAGTGGCCATCATTGATCTATTGACTATAGATCCAAAGGTTGAGAAATCCCAGGGACCCTGCTCCCGTTCCACCAGCGTTATTTCACCGGAAATGTGGCACACGCCTCCGAATGGTGCCCGCATCTGGCGAAGTTATGATGGTGAAGCCCGAGGATGAATTTAGTTTGGCGCTCGGGGCCTTGGTGGCTAGAGTGGGGCCTAGTTTGGGACAGACTGGGACCTGCCAGGAGACTCACGGATGCGACTAATGTTGCTAAACCTCAAACAGACCCGATAATCACAACGTTGGGTTTAACTGGGATTGACGGAACCACAGAATGATACAACACAGGAGGCCATTCAGCCCATCACGCCTACTCCAGCTCTTTGAAGGAGCTGTCCAATCAGTCCCATTCCCAGAGCCCTGGAAAAGCTTCCACTCGAACTATTTATCCCAATTCCCTTTTGACAGTTACTGTTACACCTGCTTCCACAGCCTGTTCAGGCAACACTTTCCAGATCACATCAACTCACTGAATAAAATGATTTCTCCCCGGTAGCTCTCTGCCTGTCGGTGTAAACAAATTTCTGCTGCGCCGCTCGGTTTCGGAGCAACTGTGGAGTATTTTGCATTCCTTGAGAAGCCCAGCTGAAAGGGGTGAAGGTTGGGGAACACCCTAGTTAGTTTGACCTGGGGGAGAACAGGAGCGAGATGAGGGATCAGTGTGTCACTGGCACCAACGTCGGGTTTGGTTATTTTCAATCGGTGGATCAGTCTGATGGGCAGGCAGTATTTCCCAAGATAAATTATGTAACTGTGCTTTGTAAAGACTCTGCAATTCCCTCACTAAAACCCCTCCGACCTCTCAATTTCTGCCCCCTTCCTTTAAGACGCTCCTTAACACCGGCTCCTTTGACCAGGTTTTTGGTCACTGGTCCCCCTGCCCCCTTATGACGCTCTGTGTCAAGCTTCATTCGATAACTTCCTTGTGAAGCACATGGAGTTGTTTCACCGCGATAAGGACGCTATGTAAATGCACGTTGTTTCTGATGTTGTTAACATGGCGTGATGTAGGGGGGGATCTTCATCGCGCCACCTCACTGCCTGTAGCTGCTGTGGGTGAGCTCCATGTAGACTGGGCTCTCCGATCAGTTTCAAACAAAAAAAAACAGGTCACAAATCCCACGATTATTCCACCAAGGAGAGAAAAACGTGCATTCCTATAGCGCCTTTCATGACCTGGGGACGTCCCAAAGCGCCCGACAGCCAACGAAGCGCTTTTGAGATGGAACCAGAAAATGCCGCAAATGCTCAGCGGGTCTGGGCAGCCTCGGCGGAGAGAGAGAAACAGGGTTAACGTTTCGAGTTGGTGAGAGCTGGTCCTCCTGAAACATTGGGCGGGATTTAGTGGCACCCTCAGGACTGGGTTGGGAGGCCGCTGAAGGTGGGGTGGGGAGGAATGGGGGCGGGGAGGTGGGGGCGGGGTGGGCATTGAGGACATAGGACTGGGATGGAAGATGGAAGTGGGTGATCCTGTTACTGTGAGGGGTGTGGGGTATAAGAGAGTGTTACAGTGAGGGGTGTGGGGTATATCAGAGTGTTACAGTGAGGGGTGTGGAGTATATCAGAGTGTTACAGTGAGGGGTGTGGGGTATATCAGAGTGTTACAGTGAGGGGTGTGGGGTATATCAGAGTGTTACAGTGAGGGGTGTGGGGTATATCAGAGTGTTACAGTGAAGGGTGTGGGGTATATCAGAGTGTTACAGTGAGGGGTGTGGGGTATATTAGAGTGTTACAGTGAGGGGTGTGGGATATATCAGAGTGTTACAGTGAGGGGTGTGGGATATATCAGAGTGTTACAGTGAGGGGTGTGGGATATATCAGAGTGTTACAGTGAGGGGTGTGGGGTATATCAGAGTGTTACAGTGAGGGGTGTGGGGTATATCAGAGTGTTACAGTGAGGGGTGTGGGGTATATCAGAGTGTTACAGTGAGGGGTGTGGGATATATCAGAGTGTTACAGTGAGGGGTGTGGGGTATATCAGAGTGTTACAGTGAGGGGTGTGGGGTATATCAGAGTGTTACAGTGAGGGGTGTGGGGTATATCAGAGTGTTACAGTGAGGGGTGTGGGGTATATAAGAGTGTTACATTGAGGGGTGTGGGATATATCAGAGTGTTACAGTGAGGGGTGTGGGATATATCAGAGTGTTACAGTGAGGGGTGTGGGGTATATCAGAGTGTTACAGTGAGGGGTGTGAGGTATATCAGAGTGTTACACTGAGGGATCTGGGGTATATCAGGGTGCTATGGTTAGTCATGTGGGGTATATATGGTGGTATCCCACACATTTCTCCCCCTTGCCCATTTTGCTGCTGGAGCTGGTGTGTTTTGGAGTTGTTGCTTTGGATCAGGAGCGTGTGTGAAAGTTGTGATGTAAAGTTTGGATAAGGACAATAAGACAGGCCCCGGGAGCAGAATGGAAACAGAACCCTTGGAATGGCTTAACTGAAAATTGGATGCCATGTCTAGATCATAGATTTAGGACAAGCTCGGAGGGGCTGAATGACCTGGTTGATCGCTGACTATTATGTGTGAAATGTGTGTGCGGGAGGATGGGGTATTTTGCTCTCCTACCCTGGAACCTGCTCACTCTCTGTACCTTTCTACTCTTGTCCCTTTCTGCTTCTGCGCAATCCCATTCCTCCATCAGACAGTCCTACATAGTAGCTTCAACTTGGTTTATTGAGCTGATGCACACTGCACACGATGACCTTTCTTAATAAAGCTTCACCATCCCAGAATTTGTGCTCCCAATCTATTTATTGCAGCCACTAAATCCCACATGAAGTTACCTCCAGACTGATCAACTCATCAATTTTGCTGAGTGCTCCCATCGTGAGGCTTGTTCAAAACCGGGCATAAAGGTACGCCCAGAAACTATAAGCTCGCCCATTAAACCTCCGTAGTGGGGAAAGCTCTTAGAAATGATAATCTGGGGACAAAATGAGTGGTCACTTGGGCAAATGTGGGTTAATTAAGGAAAGTCAGCCCGGGTTTGTTAAGGGAAATCACATTTAACTCACTTGCTGGGGTTTTTTTTGATTTGGTAATATAGAGAGGGTTGATGAGGGTAATGCTGTTGATGTGATGTACAAGGACTTCCAAAAGGTGTTTGATTAGGTGCCTCACGATAGTCTTGTCAGCAACGTTGAAGCCCAACGAACAACAGGGACAGCGGCAGTCGGAGTACAAGTGACAGAAAACAGGGAGTAGTGGGGATTGGTTGTTTTTTAGACTGGGGAAGGTATATAGTGGAATTGGGGGTCAGGGTCAGTATGTGGACCTCTGCTTTCTTGACACATATTAATGGCTTAGACTCAGTGTACAGGACACAATTTCATAATTTGCAGATGACACAAAAGTTGAAATATGGTGAATGTGAGGAGGATGGTGATAAATTTCAAAAGGACATGGACAGGCTGGTGGAATGAGCTGACATGTGGCAGATGAACTATAATTCAGAGAGATGTGAAGGAATAGGTTTTGGCAGGAAGAATACAGGGAGACAATATAATCTAAAGGGTACGACTCTAAAGGGGGTGCAGGAGCAGAGGGACCTGAGGAAACATGTTCACAAATCCCTGAAGGTGACAGGACAGGGTCAGAAAGTGGTCAAGAAAAGCGTTTGGGATCCTGGACTTTTTACATAGGGGCAGAGAGCACAAAGGTAAGGGAGTCATGATGGCCCTTTATGAAACACTGGGTCAGCCTCAACTGGAATATTTAGTCCAATTGTGGGACGTTGCATTGAGGAAGGTTGAGAAGGCTTTAGAGAGGGTGCAGAAAAAATTTGCGAGAATGGTTCCAGGGGTGAGGGACTTCAGTTATGCGTTCAGCTTGGAGAAGCTGGGTCTGTTCTCCTTAGGGAAGAGGAGATGAAGGGGAGGTTTGATAGAGGTGTTCAAAATCATGAGGGACCTGGACAGAGTAAATAGGGAGAAACAGTTCCCATTGGTGGAAGAATTGAGAACCAGAGGCAACAGAGCAACAAGAACATGAGGTAAAACCTTTTTCTACAGGTGAATGGCTGGGATCTGGAATGAGGGTGGAAGCAGGTATAATTGTGGCTGTAAGAAGGGAATTGGATAAGCATCAGAAGAGGAAACACTTACAGACCTAATGGGAAAGGGTGGGGAAGTGGGACCAGGTGAGCTACCTCTTGCTGAATGCCAGCATGGGCATGATGGGCTGAATAGCCTCATTCTCTTTTCTGTAACCATTCTATGATTCAATATCATTCTAAATACAAATCCTTGAAACTCTAATTGAGTGAATTTCATGGGCTATTGAATTTGACGCATAATTAAATCATTTTCACATTTCTGGTGACAGTGACAGCATCAAACGTTTCCCAGGCTGATAGAGTAACAAGCCAGATACAATAATAAAAACAACAACTGGCTGCATTTATACAGTGCCTCTAATGTAACAACATATATCAAAATGCTTTACAGCAGTGTTAGGGAACAGGATTTCACACTGAGCCACACGAGGAGATATTAGTCCGAATTATCAAAGCTCCCTCTACACCGTCCCCATCAAACACTCCCAGGGCAGGTACAGCTCGGGGTTAGATACAGAGTAAAGGTCCCTCTACACTGTCCCCATCAAATACTCCCAGGACAGGTACAGCACAGGGTTAGATACAGAGTAAAGCTCCCTCTACACTGTCCCTATCAAACACTCCCAGGACAGGTACAGGATGGGGTTAGATACAGAGTAAAGCTCCCTCTACACTGTCCCCATCAAACACTCCCAGGACAGGTACAGCACGGGGTTAGATACAGAGTAAAGCTCCCTCTACACTGTCCCCATCAAACACTCCCAGGACAGGTACAACACGGGGTTAGATACAGAGTAAAGCTCCCTCTACACTGTCCCCATCAAACACTCCCAGGACAGGTACAGCACGGGGTTAGATACAGAGTAAAGCTCCCTCTACACTGTCCCCATCAAACACTCCCAGGACAGGTACAGCACGGGGTTAGATACAGAGTAAATCTCCCTCTACACTGCCGCTATCAAACTCTCCCAGGACAGGTACAGCACGGGGTTAGATACAGAGTAAAGCTCCCTCTACACTGTCCCCATCAAACTCTCCCAGGACAGGTACAGCACGGGGTTAGATACAGAGTAAAGCTCCCTCTACACTGTCCCCATCAAACACTCCCAGGGCAGGTACAGCACGGGGTTAGATACAGAGTAAAACTCCCTCTACACCGTCCCCATCAAACATTCCCAGGACAGGTACAGCACGGGGTTAGATACAGAGTAAAGCACCCTCTACACCGTCCCCAGCAAATACTCCCAGGATAGGAACAGCACGAGGTTAGATACAGAGTAAATCTCCCTCTACACTGTCCCCATCAAACACTCCCAGGACAGGTACAGCATGAGGTTATTTACAGAGCAAAGCTCCCTCTACACTGTCCCCATCAAACACTCCCAGGACAGGTACAGCATGAGGTTATATACAGAGCAAAGCTCCGTCTACACTGTCCCCATCAAACACTCCCAGGACAGGTACAGCACGGGGTTAGATACAGAGTAAAGCACCCTCTACACCGTCCCCAGCAAATACTCCCAGGACAGGAACAGCACGAGGTTAGATACAGAGTAAATCTCCCTCTACACTGTCCCCATCAAACACTCCCAGGACAGGTACAGCATGAGGTTATTTACAGAGCAAAGCTCCCTCTACACTGTCCCCATCAAACACTCCCAGGACAGGTACAGCATGAGGTTATATACAGAGCAAAGCTCCCTCTACACTGTCCCCATCAAACACTCCCAGGACAGGTACAGCATGAGGTTATATACAGAGCAAAGATCCCTCTTCACTGTCCCCATCA
Source organism: Cetorhinus maximus (assembly GCF_964194155.1). Classification (NCBI taxonomy): domain Eukaryota; kingdom Metazoa; phylum Chordata; class Chondrichthyes; order Lamniformes; family Cetorhinidae; genus Cetorhinus; species Cetorhinus maximus. Next base: position 8,062,178 of record NC_135880.1, on the reverse strand, counting down.
AACACTCCCAGGACAGGTACAGCACGGGGTTAGATACAGGGCAAAGCTCCCTCTACACTGTCCCCATCAAACACTCCCAGGACAGGTACAGCACAGGGTTGGATACAGAGAAAAGCTCCCTCTACACTACCCCCATCAAACAACACTGCAGGAATTCACCAAGGCTCCTTGGACAGCACCTTCCAAACCCACGACCACTACCATCTAGAAGGACAAGGGCAGCAGTTGCCCTCCAAGCCAAACACCACCCTGACTTGGAAATATGTCGCCGTTCCTTCACTGTCGCTGGGTCAAAATCCCTCCCGAACAGCACGGTGGGTGTGCCTACACCACATGGACTGCAGCGGTTCAGGAAGGCAGCTCACCACCACCTTCTCAAGGGCAATTAGGTACGGGTAATAAATGATGGCCCAGCCACTGATGCCCACACCCCAGGGACGAATAAGAGAAAAATTACCCTCCCTCATTATCCTCAGTTTTCCTTATTACCACCATTTCAGTGCTCATAAATTGGGTTGTTTAAGTCTGGATTTGAGTTTGGGATCTTTTTCTGGCTGAGGTGCAGACTGAGAGTCCTTCAGAACACCACCAGGTATGTTTGGATGAAGATGGACCCTCTCGCTCCTTTCAATCTCGCTTTCTGAGAGCTTCTGTCCCTCCTGTCCTCCTGTCACGCCATCTAGAAATCCCTGAAAGGAATCTGTTTGAAGATACATGCAGATCATTTTAAAGTGAAAGCGAGGCAGGGGGGAAGGAGGACTGGAATTCACATGACACCTTCGCACATCTCACAAACACCTCAGAACACTCCACACACAGTAAATTACCTGAAACGGTTGCTACGGAAACATACTCTGGCAGCCATTTTGTTTTACCAAGCCTGAAACAACCCTACCGGTTGGGAATGGGTTTTTGTTAACCTTGCTTGATGGTCTTAATGCTATTGGTTTAACTTTTCACTTTCGTTTATGGATGGGACACACTGTGCAGCGCACCATTCCCAACCCTTCCTCCTTTTATCCTTGACAGGACGCGGTGTCTAAAGGAATCTGTGTCTGGGTCTCTCCCAATCCTCTTCCAACCCACCCAGTTCAACGAAATGTGAGAACATGGGTCTTGGATGCTGTCCCACGTTAGTGACTCCATCCCCACAGTGTTTAACAGGAAAGGTGACAATGAGCCACTGGCTCAGGGACTTCCCATTGGGGAGCGAGTTACAAGACCATTGAACTTTCACCTTTCCATCTGCCACTTTATTGACAGAGGGAATAATCTGCATTTGTATAGCACCTTTGATCTCAGGACATCCCAAAGCATTTTACAATCCCTGAAGTATTCTTGAAGTGTCGTCATTGTTGTAGAGTAGGAAATGTGGCAGCCAATTTGTGCACAGGAAGCTCCCATAAACAGCAAAGTGGCAATGACCCAGGCCCTTTGCTTTCATGACGTCGCTAAGGGCTAAATGTTGGCAGGGCACCGGGAAGAATTCCTTTTCTCAAAGAGTGGACACAGAATCTTTTAAGTCCACCCGAGAGGGCTTACACCTCAGCTCCAGTACATCACTGCAGGAGTTCCTCAGGGTAGTGTCCTCGGCCCAACCATCTTCAGCTGCTTCATCAATGACCTTCCTTCCATCATAAGGTCAGAAGTGGGGATGCTCGCTGATGATTGCACAATGTTCAGCACCATTCGCGACTCCTCAGATACTGAAACAGTCCATGTCCAAATGCAGCAAGACCTGGACAATATCCAGGCTTGGGCTGACAAGTGGCAAGTAGCATTCACGCCACACAAGTGTCAGGCAATGACCATCTCCAACAAAAGAGAATCCAACCATCGCCCCTTGACATTCAATGGCATTACCATCACTGAATCCCCCACTACCAACATCCATTGATCAGAAACTGAACTGGACCAGCTGTATAAATACTGTGGCTACAAGAGCAGGTCAGAGTCCGGGAATCCTGCGGTGAGTAACTCACCTCCTGACTCCGTCTTTAGACAAGTATTGCTTCGAAAGATTTTCTCCATTGTGAGTCACACCCACCCTGATACAGCGTTATTGTGCCCCTACAAATGCCCCCTTACAAAACAGCGTTCGATTAACCACAATCGGCCCGAAGCCAGTGATAAATTCAACCTCTCTCACACCGGCCAGCGAGCTCCGGGAGGGAGTCAGGTGTTTCATTTTTTTCTTTCCTCTCTTCCTTGAAACATGCGCAAAAGAAATCTCGAGGATTTGACAACACAAGGATAATATGTGGGTTGATAACTTATGTGGCATCGCTGAGTCAGGATGCTCTCTCCTGAGGGAATGCTGGTGGCTGTTCCTGAGGAATGATAAATGGATTTAATATTTTCTGCTTGGCCTACTGCCAGATGGGATTAAGGGAGGGATTGAAGGCTTATGGCATTTCCACTTGATGCCGGTGTGTTGGTAAATCCTGGGGGCAGCTGGGGGAACCTGCGGCCTATCGGTGAGGTAAGAATATTAGCAGCAAGGACATCTTTTCCCCTTGGTGAGCGGCACTGTGCCAGATTCCATGTGTCACATCGACTCGCTGCTCTCTAAACTGACAAAAGGATGATGGCAGGAAGCCAAGTTTGAAGAGCGGAGAATGTGAGGGATCAATGACTATCCTGAAAATTTTTTCTCGCGTACCTTTGGGGAAAATGGGCAATTAAATAAAGGGGCCACGAGCGGAAGAGAGCCACCAATAACTCCAGTCGGGGATTCAGGAGAAACTCCTTTACCCAGGGAGTGGGTGAGAATGTGGAACTTGCTCCCACGGGGAGTGGTTGAGGTGAATAGCGTGGATGCATTTAGGGGCAAGCTTGATAAACGGAGGAGAGAGAAAGGAATAGGAGGATATGCTGATGGGGTGAGATGAAGAGGAGGCTCATGTGGAATATAAACACTCATGGACCAATGGGGCAAAATGGCCTGTTCTGTGTTGTAAAATTCAATGTCATTCTGTTAATATGAAATACAGTGGCTGTGCTTTCCGCTGCCTAGTCCTTGAACCCTGGGATTCCCTTCCTCAACATCTCCTCCTCTTGATCCCGCTCCCAGTGCGAAAATAAAAACCCAGTAAAAACTGGGAAATAAGCATACAGTCTGAACTGACCTTCCATGTTAAGGTATGGAAGACCAGTTCAGATCAGCAACCCTTGTTTCCCAGTTTTTACTTTTTCTTCCTTCACTCTTTGGCCAAGATTCTGGTTACCTGTCCTAACATCTCCTGATGTGATTTGATGTTTGATTTTGCTCCTGTGAAGCACCTTGGGATGTTCTATCACTTTGAAGGCGCTATAAAAATGCAAGTTGTTTTGCTATTGAGGGTTGGAGCCAATTCAATGGTCCAAGGAAATGAGTGCTCCCTCTTCCAACGTTAATAGTATAGAGGCCTACCTCGTCCCTCCAAACAAAGGCTAACCGTTAACCGGTGTTTTTGTGACTGGAGGGCTGTTTCCAGTGGGGTTCCGCGGGACTCAGTAGGGGATCCCCTGCTTTTTGTGATATATGTAAATGTAAGTGTAAGGGGAATGATCAAGATGTTTGCTGACAACCCAAAGCTGGTCATGGGGTTGATAGTGAGGAGGATTGCTGTAGACTGCAGGAAGATGTCGATGGACTGGTCAGGTGGGCAGAAAAGTGGCAAACGGAGTTCAGCCCAGAGGAGTGTGAGGTGATGCATTCGGGGAGGTCAAACAAGACAATAAATGGGAGGATACTGAGAGGGGTAAAGGAAGTGAGGGACCTTGAAGTGAATGTCTACAGATCGCCAAAGGTAGCAGGACCAGTTAATAAAGAGGTTAAGAAGGCATGTGCAATCTTTCATTTATTAGCCAAGGCATAGAATATAGGGCAGGGAGTTTATACTGTAACTAAATAAAACATTAGGCCGAAACTTGAGTACTGTGTGCAGTTCTGGTCACCTCGTTACAGAAAGGATGTAATTGCATTAGAGAGGGCACAGAGGAGATTTACAAGGATGTTGCCAGGACTGGAAAATTGCAGCGATGAGGAAAGATTGGAGAGGCTGGGGTTGTTCTCCTTGGAACAGAGGAGACTGAGGGGAGATTTGATTGAGATGTACAAAATTGTGAGGGGCCTAGGTAGAGTGGATGGGAGGGGCCTATTTACCTCAGCAGAGAGGTCAGCGACTAAGGGGCACAGATTTAAAGTGATTGGTTGAAAGAATAGAGGGGAGATGAGGAAAGTTTTTTTCATCCAGAAGGTAGTGGGGATCTGGAACTCACTGTCTGAAAGGGTGGTAGAGACAGAAACCCTCAACTCATTTACAAGGTGTCTGGAAATGCATCTCAAGTGCTGTAATCTGCAGGGCTACAGACCAAATCATGGGAAGTGGGATTAGGCAGGGGGGGCTCATTTTTCAGCCAGCGCAGACTCGATGGGCCAGGTGGCCTCTTTCTGTGCCATCAACTTTCTATGATTCTATAACCTATATTCAAATCAAGTCACACATAACCAACAGGGCCATTAACCAGCTTCTTTAACTCTTTAACAAAAACAAAAATAAAAATAGTTGGAAAAACTCAGCAGGTCTGACAGCATCTGCGGAGGGGAACACAGTTAGCGTTTCGAGTCCGTATGACTCTTCAACAGAACTAAGTAAAAATAGAAGAGAGGTGAAATATAAGCTGGTTTAAGGTGGGGGGGATGGTTGGGACAAGTAGAGCTGGATAGAGGGCCAGTGATAGGTGGAGATAACCAAAAGATGTCATGGACAAAAGGACAAAGAGGTGTTGAAGGTGGTGATATTATCTGAGGAATGTGCTAATTAAGGGTAGAAAGCAGGACGAGCAAGGTACAGATAGCCCTAGTGGGGGTGGGGTGGGGGGAAGGGATCGAAATAGGCTAAAAGGTAGAGATAAAACAATGGATAGAAATACATTTAAAAATAATGGAAATAGGTGGGAAAAGAAAAATCTATATAAATTATTGGAAAAAAGGGGGATCGGAAAGGGGGTGGGGATGGAGGAGAAAGCTCATGATCTAAAATTGTTGAACTCAATATTCAGTCCGGAAGGCTGTAAAGTGCCTAGTGGGAAGATGAGGTGCTGTTCCTCCAGTTTGCGTTGAGCTTCACTGGAACAATGCAGCAAGCCAAGGATGGACATGTGGGCATGAGAGCAGGGTGGAGTGTTAAAATGGCAAGCCGTAGTCCAGGCTGACATTCTCCAGTGCAGTACTGAGGGAGTGCTGCACTGTTGGAGGCACTGCCTTTCACACAAAACTTTAAACCGAGGACCTACATGCTCTCTCAGGTGGATGTAAAAGATCACCACTAGTTTGAAGAAAAGCAGGGGAGTTCTCCCTCGCATCCTGGCCAATATTTATTCCCCAACCAACATCACTGATTACAGATTATCTGCTCAATATCTCATTGCTGCTTGTGGGATCTTGCTGAGCACAAAAATTGGGTGCCTCATGTATTACGGTCATGAAAATATAATAATTTCCATAGTATTACTGTGATATTGTGTTTCTCACGTGTCAGTGCAGACTCGATGGGCCGAAGGGCCTCTTCTGCACTATGATTCTGTGAATTTATTGTAAAGGTTAATACTGGGGTTTGGATGAATTTCTCTGTGTGTAGGTGTGTGTGTGTGTGTGTGTGTGTGGGGGGCGTGGTTTAAATAAATTACAGACAACTGGTCTGGGTGCTCTGATGTATCAGAAGGGAAGCTAGGTTTGAAATGCTAAATGCGTAAACATGACTGAAGTTTTAGAATGTGAGGTGTGAAGAACATTTGTGGTCTTAGATAAACCCGAGTTGTGAATTTCAAAGAGATGGAAAGGTGTTACGCCTAGCCAACAGAGGCTAAGCTAAACAATGTGTTTATTTTTTTTCCCAAAGATTACCGATAAGGTGAGTGCTATGAAAGATTTATATTTTGGAAAAAGTAAAGTTGTAAAGATATATTGGGACAATGGGATTTACATTAAAAAGAGGAGAAGCATGTATCAAGGAGATGAGGTTCGGTGTAAGAAAGAAGGCATTCTAAGATCTAGTAAGTGTGAAAAGCCTCCAGACTATATGTACGAAGCTGCTGTCTCCAGAATCTGAAGCTAAGAGAATTCATTTTAAACATCATTGTCCAGAGTATTATGCACTTTGCCTGAGTCTGTTGGAATCTGTTGTTTTACAGTTGACTTAATGGAGGTGCAATTGGGAGCTGGATTAATTGGGGGATTTAGGAGTTATCGCAGTAGTAATTTGTAGACCAACACATGTGCTTAAAATCATTACTGTTACTACCAAATTCAAGGCACGCATCTCGAAACAAAAATACAAATTGCAAAACAGTTGTGGGGCAGCTGTTTCAAGTTCCCCTCTGGGGTTTGAGCAGCTCAGCATTTACATTGCCTTAACAAATACACCATTGACCACAATCCAAAAATGCTTCATTGGCTGTAAAGGCTCTTTGAGATGCCCTGAGGTTGTGAATAAAAATCGGTTTTTTGAAAACCTCCTTTTGCTGATGGGGTGGGGCCTGTCAGATTACTGCGGGCTTTTGAGTGCGTGTTCAGATCCCAGCACAGCAGTTGGAGAATGTCAATTGAGCTTTTAAAAATACTCTGGAAATAAAACACCTGTCCGATTGTTGTTAAAACCCATCTGGTTCACTAATGCCCTTCGGGGGAAGGAAACCTGCCGTCCTTACCCAGCCTGGGCCTATGTGGGACTCCAGACTGACCCACACCAATGTTGTTGACTATTATCCACCCTCCGAAGTACCCTAGTGAGCCACAGGGCAGTGGGGAAGGTCAGACCAGACCAAACTCTGTGCCTGATGCAATAATCACTAGGTCGTTTCGTCAGCCTCATTAGCAAGCCCAGAATTTGTTGCCCGTCCCTAATGGCCCTTGAGCGGGTGGTGGTGAGCCACCTACAAGTGAGCAGCTCACTAGGGCCATTTCAGAGGGCACTCAAATGTCAACCACATTGCTGTGGGTCTGGAGTCACGTGTAGGCCAGACCGGGTAAGGGTGGCAGATTTCCTTCCCTAAAGGGCATTAGGGGAGCCGGGTGGGTTTTTGATGACAACCCTGGTAGTTGTGCCATTCTTGTTAACGACACTAGCGTTTTATTAATTAATTGAATTTAAATTTCCCCCTCCCCAGCTGGTCATGGTGAGATATGAATTCCTACCTCAGGCATGTTAGCCTGGATTACTAGTCCAGTGATATTACCACTATGCCGCCGTCCCCCCAAGCGTCTGTTTACAGTTGCCTGTCTGAGTTTGTCTGGCTGTTTTCGCTGTACAGCTAGAAGGTCAATCCCATGACATTAATGAGCTTTGAAGGGCTCCCCAGGTGATGGCATAGCCTGCCACAGATACCTGCTGAGCTCTCTATACATAACACCAGCTTCAGATCCATTGATTTTTCAGAGTGAGAAGCTTGAAATATTTCATTCCACGAGGCAACGTTCAGCTTCCTTCAGGCGGGTTTTGGTACCTTACTGACAGCTCACTGAGTGAAGAATATCAATTCTTAAAGAACAGTAGGAAGCCATTCATTGCATTATGCCTGAGACAGCTCTTTGAAAGCTTTCCAATTAATCCCACTACTACCCTGCTCTAACCCCAGAGTCCTGAAATGTTGTCCTTTTCAAGTATTCATCCCATCCCCTTGCGGAAGTTATTATTCAGTCTGATTCTGCCGCACTTCAGGCAGAACATTCCAGAACATTCCAGATCACAACAACTCGCTGCATAAAGAAAGTTCTCCCTCATCTCCCATCCTTTGCCAATGACCTTAAGTTTGTGCCCTCCGGAATCCTGATCCTCCTGCCACTGCAAACGGCTTCTTCCCATCCGTTCATTGAAACCCCCTCGAAACCTTGAGCAACTCTATTAAATTGCCCCTTAGCCATCTCTGCTCCGAGGAGAACAATCCCAGCCCTTCCAGTCTCTCCAGCTGGCGCCATTCTAGTAAATCCCTTCTGCACCCTGTCCAAGATCTTGGCATCTACCCTAAAGGGTGGTGCCCAGAATTGGACACAATACAGTAGTTGAGGCCGGGCCAGTGATTTATAAAGGTTTGGCATGGTGTTTAAAGGTTAAACAGGGTTCCCCCTATCTCAAGAGGGAGAAGGTCACACAATTTCTGCTCTAGATATATTGACTTGAAACAGGTATGGAGAGCAAGTGTTCCAAATGTGTGCTACCAACAAGAGACCTTGGCACTGGCTGCCATTATTGGCAATCTGCAGGCACCTTGCCTGGAGTATTCCATTTATTAAATTGTGCAATCCCTGTTCTGGCTGGGATGGGTTCGGGACCCGCCTCCTTGTCCTACCCGTGGTGGAAGTCTTGGCACTGTGGGTTGGACCTGCCTGTGGGCAGAGAACTAAAGAAGAGGATTTGGAAAATTGTGGGTCTTGTGTATGCCTTTTAAGTGATAGCAGCATGCCACTGTAGTATAAAGATGTTCGGCAGAGCAAGGGTTAATGTGGGACTGGAGAGCAGTACCGCCCACATTATGATGTAGAGGGTCACATGATCATAGGCTATGGAGTACCGAGATAGATAGGTTCTTGATTGGTAAGGGGATCAAAGGTTACGAGGAGAAGGCGGGAGAATGGGGTTGAGAAACTTATCAGCCATGATTGAATGGCGGAGCAGACTCGATGGGCCGAATGGCCTAATTTCTGCTCCTATGTCTTATGGAGTAGGGCCTGGAAGGAGCCATCATTGAGGCAGCAATCATGCGTGGCAGCAACTGGAATATGTGTATAGTAATGGGTTAACAATAAAAGGTTTATGTTCAAACATACACATCTCAGGACCTCTTAGTGTGAGACCAAGCAAACTCTTACAACAGGGAGAAACATACACGGAATTTCCTAAAATGCAGAGCTTGCTGGTCAAGGCTACTCGTGTGCTGCAAGTGTGGCATTCAGAAAGAGCTATTCCTCATAATGAATTAGCAGGAAGCCCTTCCAGAGCCAGAAGCTGACAGGTTCCAGTTCCAGTCCCATTCCAGAGACTGGGGCCCACCCTCTAGCGCAGTACTGAAGGAGTGCTGCACCGTCAGAGGTGTCGATGTTTAGGTATCGTATTGCCTACCCACATACATGTCCAGGTGGGTGCTCAAGGTCTCATGGTACTAGTTCAAAGTAGAGCAGGGGAGCTCACTCTCCAGACCCTCAACCAACACTAGCAAAAAACAAAATAGCTTAACCAGCCATTCAACTCATTGCTGTTCCTGGGATCTCACCATATGTAAAATGGGTGTAATATGTAAAATGAGGCTACATGACATCAGTCTCTGCATAATTCAATGAAAATCCAAGTTATCCAAGACATTTGAGAGAAATATGATCAGATACTTTACAAATGCTAAGTCTTGCCATGACTGATTAGTGTTGTGCTCTTAAAATGTGGTATTTAACCACAAGCTCCCCTGTCAATCCAGGAACAGGAGGCGGTCACTCAGCCCCTTGATCCTGTCAACCATTCAGCGAGATCAAGGCTGATCGGTGACCTAACTCTCTATGCCCACCTTTGCCCCGTATCCATTCATAGCATTGGTTAACAAAGATCGATCAGTCTGAGATTTAAACAACAAGGCTCTGTAAATACCATCAAAATTGGCCTTCATCGGAATTTCAATCATTGCATTTAATTTCACACCCAGCCTGTGGGTCTGAGGAGTGCATTGGCTCCATAGGCAGTGGCTTACTCTGTTACTATCTGATGCTGATGGAATACTTCATTTTTTAAGACTATGTCAACCAATCTAATTTAGCTCCAATTGCTCCATCTGCTCCTGGATGTTTGGTGTGAGCAAGGGAGGCAGGAGGGGAAAATAATTGCAGCGTCTGAGTCAGTTTTACATTATGTGTTGCCATGCCAACAGGTGGAATGTCAGAACATGGGTGTGAGTGGGGAGGGGGCAATAAATATAGACAAAGTCATGCAAAAATAGTGAAGTCAGGAAGAAGGTTATAAAGATGTGCACCTTGGGGTAGTTAGGAAGCTGAACAAGGAAAAGGATTTTGAAGAGAAGAATCATTCAAACAAACAGAGGAACAGGGCAGTGCGTGAGGGTTTCTGCGTGTCAATATAAATAATGTCAGGGAACTAGACATGTCAATTAAAAAGGAGGAACACAGTATAGTGATTTTGACAGAAATGAGGCCAGGAGTGAGACTGAGATTCTCAGGAGGAATACAGGTTGGGGAGGGCGAGGAGATGGAGGAGTGGAGAACATGGTAGGGTCGGCAGGAGATAGGAGGGAAAGACAGGTTGGAGAGGTGAGGGAGGCAGAGGTGAGGAAGAAAGAGAGGGAGAAGGAGAGAGGGGAGGAGAGAAGAGAAGGAGAGAGAGAGAGAGAGAGAGAGAGGAGAGGGGAAGTGAAAAGTGGAGAGGAGTTAGGAGGAGAGGAGAGAGGGAGAAGAGAGCAGGGGGAGGATGAGAGGGATGGTCAGTATCCAGGAAGGGAGAGAGTGAAGGTGTGAAGGGAGGAGAGGGGAGCAGAGAGAATAAAAGGAGGGAATGGGAGGATATAGGAAGGGGAGAGGGGAGGTGGGGAAGTGAAGGCAACAGCAGAGGAAAAGAGATGGGAGGAAATTGAAGAAGAGGAGAGAGAGGAAGACAGGTGATACAAATATAATATGAGGTGGGAAGTGGAGAGAAAGGAAAAGAAGTTAATTAGGAGATAATTATCACCATAGGGGAATATTTCTATTGATGATATTCAAATATTGTCTATCTGAATTTAGTCAAGGAATAGTGAAGGATCCATGACAATCCTTGGGCTATGTTTTAAAGAACCAATTAGTGGGCCAGAAATGAAGAGTGAGATCAGTAGGCAATTTTTGCATTAGTGGTAGAAGGAGTAATGAAGACCTTTAGCTACCTCTCTGGGATGCGTTTATGGTTAAAATGGGCTCTTCAAGCAAATCAGGACTGTCTCCTTAAACAGTGCTCTATATATTCAACAAGGAATCAGGCAGTGCAAGATCTGGATTTGACCAAGGACTCGCCATTGACTTGGAGCTGGGAGAAGACTTAAAGGATAGTGACCAAAAGTAATTCAAGGTCACAAGGGAAAAGGGAATGGAGTTGAACTGGAAAGGTACTGATCTCGAAGGGTGAGATGCTGAACAAGGACCTCGCCCAGATCAAATGCCTGCAAATAATGGCAGTGGGCGGTGCTGAAATGTAAAATGGATAAAGTGCAAGTTAAATATATCCCAACCAGCATTCCTGGGGTCCATCAGAGACAGGGGCACCATGACTAAATAAATCAGAGTTGTGTTTCAAAGAGTGGAATATGATAATAACACTGTTGCAGAAGTCAAACAAGGGGAAATATGTGAAGTATAAAAGGAATATTGCAATAAAGAAGATTAGGAAGGGTTGTGGGAGTATGAACGAAGACAGGAAAGAAGACAGGAAGCGAAGGCACATGAATAGTGAAAGGATAGTCACGGAAAGAGTTGGAACATCTCAGAAAATTCATCCTATTGACAGGAGGGTCGGTAGCCAGGGGACACAGGTTAGAGGCAACGCACAGAACAAGGGGAAATGAGGAGTTTTTTTTTATTCAGCAAGTTGTGATGAACTGGTAGGTGCTGCCTGAAAGGGCAGAAGGTTCAGTGGTAACTTCCGAAAAGGGATTGGATAAACACTTCAAGGGAGCAAGACGGGAAAGCTAGGGGAACTATTTCACCCAAACATTAATCAAACCGTAGACTACGGGAGCAGGAAAGCAGACCATGTAAATGGTTTGGAGAGAGAAGGGATTGAGGGATATGGTGAGAAGATTCTTTTAGTTTCAAATGCTTGTCTGTCAGATCCAGTTTTCTAATATCAATTTATAATAATATTATATAATATCTACCAATATGTATAAACTCAGTGCCATGGCATTGATTATGTAACCCCAGAGCTTGAAGTTAAGATTAAAGATTAATCATGGTTGTATTAAATAATGCAGCAAGCTTGAAGGGCCAAATGGCCTGTGCCTGCTGCTATAAGCCAGGAGATGAGCAGTTATTCCTAATACCGCACACACAGGATGATGCTGGGGCCAAAAGGTTAAATGGGTTAGGCGTGTATTCTCTTGAGTAGAGGAGGTAATGGGCTGATCCAATTGAGGTATTTGAGATGACATGAGGAACTGATAGTGTCGAGAGGGAGAGGAACTATTTCCTCTGGTAGGGGGAGGTCCAGAACAAGAGGACATATTCTTAAAATTAGAGCGGGGCTGTTCAGGGCTGATGTCAGGAAGCACTTCTTCACAGAAAGAGGTAGGAGAAATCTGGAAGTCTCTAAGTTTGAAAATTAATTGAACATTTCAAAACTGAGATTGATAGATGCTTCGCAGTTACGGGTTACAGAGCCGAGGTGGAGTTTGGATACAGCTCAGTCAGGATCTAATTAGCTAGCTCGAAGGGTTGTACAGCCCCCTTCCTGTTCCCATAAACCCAGCTTGCTAAGTACGTAAGGCTACTTGTGAAATACCTTTGACTGTTTATGGGAGGAAAGTATCATGGAGTTAGAGTGAACAGGGAATCGTATCGATCGGATCTCACTCCTCTGATGTGTTTGGTCTCTAACAACAGTCGGGGCTGGTCTTTTGGGAATCTCTCAGGTCTCATAGAATCATAGAATAGTACAGCGCAGAGGAGCCAATTGGGCCCTTCACATCTGCACTAGTTCTTTCAAAGAGCAATCTAGTGAGCCCTAATCCCCATCCTTTCCCCCATACCCTTCAGGTATTTATCCAGTTTGAAGGCTAGTATTGAATCTGTATCCACTGCTCAGTTGGGTAGCAAATTGCAAATCCTAACATTGAGGGAAAATGTTTTCCTCATGTCGCCTCTGGTTCTTTTGACCCTTTATTCTTTCATGGGAATCTGGGCATCGCTGGCAAGGCCACCCCAGAGGACTGTGGAACCTCAATCATCCAGCATGTTTAAGACAGAAATTGATAGATTTCCGATACTAATGACATCAAGGGATATGGGGATAGCGTGGGAAAGTGGTGTTGAAGTAGACGATCAGACATGATCTAATTGAATGGCGGAGCAGGCTCAACAGGCCGGTTGGTCTACTCCTGCTCCTATGGTCCACTTGTTGCCCATTCCTAATTGCCCATTGAACTGAGTGGCTTGCAAGGCCATTTCAGGGGGCGGTTAAGAGTCAACCAAGTGGCTGTGGGTCTGGAGTCACATGTAGGCCGGACCAGGTAAGGACGGCAGATTTCCTTCCCTAAAGGACATTAGTGAACCAGATGGGTTTTTACAACAATCATTGATAGTTGTCATGGTCACCATTACTGACACCAGCTTTCAATTCCAGATTTTATTAATTGAATTTAAGTTTCACCAACTGCTGTGGTGGGATTTGAACCCATGTCCCCACAGAGCATTAATCTAGACCTCTGGATTACAAGTCTAGCAACATTACCACCGAACCTCTAATCCCCCCAAATCACATTAAATCTGTGCCCTCGGTTATTGACAAATAACTGGAAACAGTTTCTCTTTCTTTCAACCCTTCACGATTTTAAACATCACCATCGAATTTCCTCTTAGCCTTCCCTGCTCTAAGCAGAACAACCTCAGCATCTCGAGTCTATCCACGTAACTGTAATCCCTCATCCCTGGAACCATTCTAGTAAATCTCTCCTACACTCCGTCAAAGAGATTCACACAAAAGGTAGAGGAAATCTGGAATTCTCTCCGCAAAAGAGCTGTCGAGTTTGAGAATTAATTACACATTCCAAAACTGAGATTGATAGATGTTTTGGTGTTACTGGTTATGGAAGTGGGGTGGGGTTTGGATACAGTTCAGCTGTGATCTAATTAAATGGTGAAACTTGCTTGAAGGGTTGAATGTCCCCCTCCTGACCCTATAAACCCATCTTGCTTAGTGCTCTACTGCACCCCGTCCAAAACATTCACACCTTTCCCAAAGTGTGGTGCCCAGAATTGGACACAGTACTCTAGCACGAGCCAAACCAGTGTTTTATTGAGGTTTAGTGTAAGTTCCTGGATTTTGTGCTCTATGTCCTTATTTATAAAGCCCAGGATCACATACGCTTTAGTAACCGCTCCATTAATCTGTCTTGTCATTCTCAAAGAATTGTGCACAAATACCCCCAGGTCTCTCTCTTCTTGCACCCCCCTGTAAAATGGCCATTTAGTTTGTCTTGTCTCTCCTTGTTCTTGCAGGCTCGAGGGGCCAAATGGCCTGCTCCTGCTCATATTTCCTATGTTCCCACAAAAAATGTATCACTTCATACTTTTCTGTATTGAATTTCATCTCGTCCAGTGTGGAAAATAACATCAGTTCACAGATTCCTTTTGGAATCACATTTTAATCTCAGAAACAGTACATTTCTTTCTTTAAATGATTTAGAAATTTGTTGGAAAAAGAGAAAATGGTTCTTAAGAAATGACGAGGCGTCCCTGGACCATCTTGCATTATCTGACACCAATCTACCTGTTATCCATTGATTTACTGTCTCTCTTGTTGGTTCTGGTCTCTCTTATTGATCTATCTTTAAACCATGAGCTGAGAACCACAAAAGTTTACAATGCAGAAGGAGGCCATTCAGCCCATCATGCCAACTCTTTGTTGGGACAATTCAAAGCACTTCACAGGCCATTTCTTTTCAAAATTAATTCTCAGGATTTGGGTGTCACTGGCAAGGTTGGCATGTATTGCCCATCCCAACATACAACTGAAAAGGTGGCAGAGGGCTGCCTTCTTGAACTGCTGTTAATGTTTTGATGCGAAGCCACTTCAGACCGCAGTTAAGAGTCAAACTCATTGCTGGGGTTGGAAGTCCCGTGAAGGCCAGACCCTGTAAGTGCATCAGGTTTCCTTCCCTAAGGGACATGAGTGAACCTGATGGGATTTTAGCTAAAATCCATCAGCTTCATGGTCATTTTTTACCAACCCTGATGCTTCATTAAGGAAATGGCCAGTATGGGTTTAACACAGAGGGCAGGTGGAGGCATAGTGGTAATGTAACTGCACTATTGGTCCAGAGGCCCTGGCTAATTATTTTTTATTCATTCAAGGGAGGTGGGCTTCGCTGGCTGGGCCAGCATTTATTACCCATCCCCGATTGCCCTTGAGAAGGTGGTTGTGAGTTGCCTTCTTGAACTGCTGCAGTCCATGTGGTGTCGGTACACCCACTGTGCTGTTAGGGAGGGAGTTCCAGGATTTTGACCCAGCGACAGTGAAGGAACAGCGATATATTTCCAGGTCAGGATGGTGAGTGATTTGGAGGGGAACTTCCAGGTAGGTGGTGGTGTTCCCATCTATCTGCTGCCCTTGTCCTTCTAGGTGGTAGTGGTCGTGGGTTTTGAAGGTGCTGTCTATGGAGCCTTGGTGAGTTTCTGCAGTGCATCTTGTAGATGGTACACACTGCTGCTACTGTACACTGATGGCAGAGAGAATGAATGTTTGTGGATGTGGTACCAATCAGGCAGACTGCTTTGTCCTGGACGGTGTCAAGCTTCTTCAGTGTTGTAGGAGCTGCACACATCCAGGCAAGTGGAGAGTATTCCATCACACTCCTGACTTGTGCCTTGTAGATGGTGGACAGGCTTTGGGGAGTCAGGGGGTGAGTTACTCGTCACACGATTCCTAGCCTCTGAGCTGCTCTTGTAGCCACAGTATTTATATGGCTGGTCCAGTTCAGTTTCTGGTCAATGGTAACCCCCAGGATGTTGATATTGGGGGATTCAGTGATGGTAATACCATTGAACATCAAACGGTGATGGTTGGATTCTGTCTTGTTGGAAATGGTCATTGTCCGGCACATGTGTGGTGCGAATGTTACTTGCCACTTGTCAGCCCAAGCCTGGATATTGTCCAGGTCTAGCTGCATTTGGACATGGGCTGCTCTGGGGGACACGGATTCAAATCCCACCACGGCAGCTGATGCAATTTAAATTCAATTATTAAAATCTGGAATATAAAGCGAGTCTCAGTAATGGTGACCATGACAACTATCATCGCCTGTTGTAAAAACCCATCTAATGTCCTTTAGAGAAGGAAATCTGCCATCCTTACCTGGTCTGGCCCACATGTGACTCCAGACCCCCAGCAATGTGGCTGACTCTTAATTGCCCTCTGATATGGCCTGGCAAGCCGTTCAGTTCAAGGGCAATAAGGAATGGGCAACAAATGCTGGCCTTGCCAGTGATGCCCTAATCGCATGAAAGAATGAAGAAATGCTGAATCCAAATCATTTATGTAAATGGCGAATAGCAGTGGTTCTTGCAGCAATCCTGTGGAATATCACTCTCCTCCTGTCATTCCGAATAACTGACCCAGGCCTTTGGAGTGGGACTTGAACCCAAAACCTTCTGACTCAGAGGTACAGATGCTATCCATGGCTGACAGCTTACCCATGTTGCATTTTTTATGGTACCAGCTTGATGTTCAATTTGGCATCTCAAACGTGCTGTAAATTCCACAGTCAGACTTTGACACTGGACTACAGGGCCTTGGAACAGGGTGAGGGGAGGGGGACTAAGGGGCCTATTAAAGCCCTCAATATGGCGGACAGGAAGCCCCATGCACATTTCCTGCTGGAACCCTCCAGGACGTCTAAATATAGCCCAGCTCCTAAATGCCATTGGACGTATTTCAGGAATCTTTGGGCAGAGCTTTGTGAGATTCGTCGTTTCTATCGCCCTGGATATAATGAGGCAAAAACACCTACCCACTGCCCTTTAAGAGTCGGTGTGCTTTGATGTGGTTTGTGATTTTGAAGCCATCCATTCCATCCTTGCAGGCTGGAGTTATAGAGCAGAGCTTCCCTGTATCTCACACTCGAGCCAAGGTTCAAAACCTCTGCTGGTAGAGTGGTCTAGG
Organism: Cetorhinus maximus; assembly: GCF_964194155.1. Lineage (NCBI taxonomy): Eukaryota > Metazoa > Chordata > Chondrichthyes > Lamniformes > Cetorhinidae > Cetorhinus > Cetorhinus maximus. The sequence continues at coordinate 8,045,295 of NC_135880.1, read as the reverse complement.
TGAGTCAACTAAACTGACAGGAGCTCTGAACGAGTTACTGACTTTTCCCTGAGTGAAAACCAGGCTTGTTAGTATATGCACAATACTGAGATATGTCTTTAAATCCAGCTCAGAGTGTGGAGGCGAAAGTTTCTGTGCTCCAATAGGAATTCTCTTTTCCTTATTCTTTCATGGGGTGTGGGCGTCGCAGGCAAGGCCAGCATTAGTTGCCCGTCCCTAATTGCCCGTGAACTGAGTGGCTTGCCAGGCCATTTCAGAGGGGCAATTAAGTGTCAACCACATTGCTGTGGGTCAGGAGTCACATGTAGGCCAGACCGGGTAAGGACAGCAGATTTCCTTCCCTAAAGGACATTAGTGAATCAGGTGGGTTTCTACAACAATCGCCAAGGTTTCATGGTCACCGTTACTGACTACAGTTAGCTTTTAATTCCAGATTTATTAATTAAATTCACGGTTCAAGGGCAATTAGGGATGGGCAACAAATGCTGGCCTTGACAGTGATGCCCACGCCCCATGAAGGAATGAAGAAAGTCGATCAGTATGAGTTAATACATTTTAGTGGAAGGAATAAGGACATTTTCCTTTGAAAATAGATGTTAAACAGGCTGAAGGAAAAGCGGGATCTGTGCGGCCAGATACCCTGCTCCATAAAAATTGTGATGCAGTTTGATGAGTTCATAAATAAGTGAACAAAGCACTGGGATTCATTTCTAGAGGGGCAGGATTGAAAAGCAAAAAACTTATTTTAAACCCTTGGTCAGATCACATTCGGAGTTCCTGTGCACAGCCCTGGTCTCTGTATTACAAAAGGCTGCATTTGCTGCCAATGCTGTGCAGAGGTTGCACTCTTACTCCATTACATCAATGCGAGTGAGAGATCAGGCAGCGGCCAGGAGCTAAGGTGTTGCTGCTCAAATTGTCACGGCTGTGTTTTAGGCAGCTCGGTATCTCTCAATGACCTTGTGTTTTTCTTTATTTTTGACTGGCTATCCCGGTGACTGAATTGGTTCACGCAGTTTACAAATTCTTCAATAGCGGACAGGAAGCTGCTACCGATCTGCACCGCTCACTTCCACCTAGCACACAGCTACTTCAAGGAAGGGTGAAGCCCATCCAGGTTCACTGACACGATGAAGACCGTTGCTGGGTGTAAATGCAGCGTGTGCAGGGTTAATTACGAGAAATGACTAGCGCAACCCCGTCCCGGGAACGAATAAAAAGCTTTTTATTCGCAGAAACGGCACAGAAAGGGGCAGACGGTGCATGTGCGTGGTGACGTCATTGACGCACGCGCAGAGGGTACGGGCATGCTGGACGCAACAGAGCAACATCACTGGATTTCTGCGCGTGGACGGACCAGCGTGCAGACAGGTATCGGTAGCCATCTTGCACGGCCACCTTGCGTCGTCAGGGGACGCAGTGATTACAAAAAGATTATAGAGGCACTGGAGAGAGCACAATAAGGATTTACTGGAAAGATACTGGAACTGAAAGGTTACACCAAACAGGCTGGGGCTCTATTCTCTATCGAAGAGAAGGCTATGCGGTGACCTGAAAGAGGCTTTCAAGACTATGAAAGGATTTGAGACGGAAAGCATAAAATATTTTCCATCTGCAGGTGAGAACGGAATCAGAGATAATAAATATAAGACAGTCACTAATAAATACAATAGAGACTTCAGGAAAAACCTCATTATGCGGAGAACAGTTAGGATATGGAAGTCACTACCACAGGGAATGGTTGAGGAAAATAGTATAGATAAATTTAAGAGGGAAGCTAAATAAACACGTGAAGTAAGATAATCACATTCCACAAAGGACCAGAGTCTTCCCTCTCCATTAGAGAGGGACAATTGGTGCTGTATAGCTTGAGAGGCACCAATCCGCAAGTATGCGGCAAGGTCAGGAGGCAGGGCCTCCATGAGCTACCACAGCCAGTACAGAGATTGACTTCACTCCGCATCACACCCCAGCCATCTAGCCAACTGAGTTAACCAAGCCCCATACCTGTGAGGAGAGGAGAAAGGAATAACAGTTCATGTGGACAGACGGAGGTGGAGCTGTACGAGAGAGGCTTGAGTGGGGTTTCACACCAGCATACACCAGTGGAGCTGCATCACCTGTTCCTACGCTGTTAACAGTTTGTAAAACCAATGCCCTTGCCGGATGTAAAAGATCCCACGACACCATTTCAAAGATGAGCAGGGGAATTCTTCCAGGTGTCCTGGACAATATTTATCCTTCAACCAGCATCACTAAAACGCAGTGTATGTTGTCTACAAGGATTTTAAGACAGCATTTGACAAGGTAATAGATAAATGGCGGATTAACATAATTGAGGCTTATGGAATAGGAGGATTTTAAAAGTTGGCTTAAGGCCAGAGGCAATGAGTTGTGGTAGATGGTTGTTTTTTTGGGCTGGAGGGTGCTGGAGCATTGGGTGTACCCTGAGGCTCAGTGCTAGGACCACTGCTTTTTTTTTTGCTACACATAAATGACTTGGATATTGGGATATGGATAAAATTTCCACATTTTTTGATGATTTGGAGGAGTGGAAAACAGTGAGGATGATACCAGTTGCCTGCAACAGGACATAGAGAGACCAGCAGGATGGACAGGCAAGTGGCAGATGGAGTTTAATACAGAGAAGCGTGAGGTCATGACTTTTGGCAGAAGGGGTAGGGAGAGGAAATATAGAGTTAATGGCACAGTTCTAAAGAGTGCGCAGGGACAGAGGGAACTGGAGGCACATCAACCTTTATAAGTGGTAGGACGGATTGAGAGGGTGGTTAGCAAAGCGTAATGGATCTTGGGTTCCATACCAGAAGTATGGAGTAGAAAAGCAGGGGAGTTATGCTGAACCTTTATAAAGCTCTGGTTAGGCCACAGCTGGAGTATTGTGTCCATTTCTAGTCACCACAATTTAGGAACAATGTGAGGGTCCTTGAGGGGGTGCGGAGGAGATTTACCAGAATGGTTCCGAGGTCGGGGGTTTAGTTATAAGGTTAGGTTGGAGAATCTCAGTTTGTTCTCTTTGAAGCAAAGGGGACTGAGGGGAGATTTGATGGAGGTGTACCAGATTATGACAGGTTTAGATGAGGTAGGCAAGGGAAAATCTTCCTATTAGCTGATGGTACAACGAATAGGGGACTCAGATAGAAGATTTTTAGGAAGAGATGCAGGGTGAATGTGAGGAGGAATGTTTCTACACACGAGTGGTAATGGCCTGGAACTCACTGCCCACGAGGATGTTGGAAGTGGAGATGATCTGTTATTTCAAAAGAAATTTGGATGGGTACTTGGAGGAAATAAACCTACAGAGCTACGGGGATTGAATGGGGTAGTGGGGCTGGTTGAATTGCTCCATGGTGAGAGAGCATGGACTCAATTGGCCAAATGGTCTCCTGTGCCATAATGACTGTATGACAGTGTCAAAGGAGCTTTACTCTGTATCTAACCTTGGTGCTATACCTGTCCTGGGAGTGTTTGATAGGGACAGTGTAGAGGGAGCTTTACTCTGTATCTAACCCCGTGCTGTACCTGTCCTGGGAGTGTTTGATGGGGACAGTGTAGAGGGAGCTTTACTCTGTATCTAACCCCGTGCTGTACTTGTCCTGGGAGTGTTTGATGGGGACAGTGCAATGATACAATCTACAAACCACAATAATCGCATTCTGAAATCTCTATGACCCATTCATAAATCATTTAGAATTTAGTTAGAAGACTGTGCTTTCCATTGACAAATCTCAATCCTCCACTCTCAGTCAGGAAGAAGCTCAGCTCCAGTTTTAATATTTTCTATTCCCAGATGAGAGAACGTAGTCATTTAATATTAATTTCTTCACCGTTCACCTGCTGCATGGGTGCTGTGGGAAAATGGAAAGCTCACACCTCTGCTAATCTATCATTCCATGTCAGGTTTGCAAAGAAAATTACTTCTGCAGATTTTCATTTTCATTAATGATGCTCTTTGGGAAGTGGATTGAAGGCTATGTGAGGGAAGGCTGCTGTTCAGTGAGAGCCTAGAAGGAAACACTGGGCTTTATTTAAATTCCTAAATACCCCCAAACCATGTGGGATGCCCAGCTACAGAGTACTGAGGACAGGAGCTCAGGCCTCAACCTCAAAGAATAACTTAAGCCAATTGTGGATGCCAACAATGGGACTAAATAGTTTGAATCCCCTGGATCGAGGTCCACACCTTCGCCAGGCTCATCACCAGCCCCTCTCTGTACAAACCTACACGGGGAGGGGAAGAATGACCGTAGACAGAGATCCACCAGCTAAGTGTGCAAGAGCAGTCAATCGGCACAGGTGGCAATGCCCGTGTCTACTGCGATTGAGTGCCCCCCCTCATGACTGGCACAAGATTTATAAAACCACCTGTGCCAACCTCTCAGCCTGAAGCTTCTACCATCATAAACGATGGGCGGGATTTTCCCGCACCCGCCCACCCACCGCCAGGATCTTCCGGTCCCGCTGCAAGTCAATGGGTTCCTGGCTGGGGCACAGCCTCGCCCGCGGTGAGGGGTCCCACCCACAACGCAGCCGGAAAATCCCCGGCCGACGACCTGCATTTATATATCGCCTTTAATGTAGCAAAGCATTTCAAGGCACTTCACTGGAGCGGTTATCAAATAACACGTCGACAGGGAAACACGGTTTCAGGGATGAGGGGCTTTATTAATGTGGGTGGTGTGGAGAAGCTGGGTCTGTTCTCCTCAGAGAAGAGAAGGTGGAGAGGAGATTTTATGGAGGCGTTCGAAATGACGACGGGTCCCGACTGCACGCCTATGGCGAAACTGTTCCCAATGGCGGAACAGAGGGCACAGGTTTAAGGTGAATGGCAAAAGAACTCAACATGAGGGAAAGCTTTTTCACACAGTGAGTGTTTAGGATCTGGAATGCACTGAGAGTGTGATGGAGGAGGATTCAAAAGGGAACAGGATAATTATCTGAAGGATAGAGGGATCTACAGGACTAGGTGGAACTAGCTACATTTCCCCTGCAGAGAACTACAATGGGCCAAACCGTCTCCTTCTGTGCTATAACCATTTTATGACTCTATTCTATAAGGTGACATGAGGGCAGGGAGCTTGATAAAGATTAAGATGGTAAAGGAGTAGAGAGTGGTAGAGAAGTAGAGAGGTTTAGGGAGGGAGTTTCAGAGCTCATTGCCCAGGCATGGTGGTCAATGCGAGGTGGAGGGAGAAGGGGCACGAATGAAATTGGGGGCGGAATTTTATGGTCCCGTTGTGGTAGGGCCAGGGCCAGAATATGTGGCGAGCCCTTCAAAAGCCTATTGACTTTGGTGGGGCTGGAAAATTCCGGCGTTGGGGAGTGTGGTTCCATAAAATTCCACACTGGGGCTTAGTAAGGAGCCAGGATTAGAGGACCAAGGGGCTGAAGGAGATTACAGAAATTGGGAGGGGCTCGGGGAGGGGGTGATTGGGGGGTCATGGAGGGATATGAAAACAGGAAGGAGTATTTTCAACAATAAATAATTTCCACTTCTACCAGTTAGACTTTCAACTATTTTTGATTTCTGAGGGTTGGCCCAATGAAGTAGAGAGAAAGACAAAAGGATTTTATAAACATCACAATAACAGCGAGGATAGCATAACCCAAACTGAATGGACATTCTTCCGCTCACAGGTAAAACTGAGTTCCGTCCCCCTCTCACCTCACACCCACAGCAGAGCACAGTCAGTTATCCATGACTTTTCTAATCTTTGTTTCAGGCACCTGACTTCACACAGTTTACATTAGCGACATGGTTTCCAAACAGTAAACAGGCCAGACAGAAATGAAGATAGAAAGAAAAGTGCTCAGAAAGAGAGAGTCAGAAAGAGGGAGAGAAACCAGCAGATAAAAGAACAGAAGCAGAGAGAGGGAAAGAGGTAGAGAGACTGGCAGATACAGCAGAGAAACAGAGGAGTGATAGAGATAGAGAGACTGGCTGATACAGCAGAGAAACAGAGGAGTGATAGAGATAGAGAGACTGGCTGATACAGCAGAGAAACAGAGGAGTGATAGAGATAGAGAGACTGGCTGATACAGCACAGACACGGACAATAGCAACTTGTATTTATGTAGCATCTTTGATATAATAAAGCATCCCATGGTGTTTCACAGGAGTGCTATGGAAAAAAATTTGACACCAAATCACAAAAGGTGGCATTAATGCAGAAGGCCAAAAGCTTGTTCAAAGATACAAGTTTCAAAGAGCGTCTAAATGGAGGAAAGAGAGGTAGAAAGGTGGAGAGGTTTAAGAGGGAATTTCAGAATTTAAGGAGAGGCTGCTGAAGGCACAGCCGCCAATTAAAATCAGGGATGCCCGACAGGCTAGAATTAGACAGAGGGAGCGAGACTGGCAGAGGGACAGCACACAGAGAGAGAAAAGGAGAAAGATACGGAGACTCACAGACACAGCACAGAAACAGAGAGAGAGAAAGATGGGCAAAGCAAAACCAATAGACAGACAGAAATATTGAATTGGCGACAGCCGGAGAGAATTATCAAACAGAACAGACTAATGTTTGGAGAGACCCTTAGGAATAACAAACCTGACCCTTTATCAAATCAAAAAGCAAAGACAGAGAGAGATCTGTAAAGAAATTGAAAATAAATCATTGATTTGTGAAGTATCGTGTACATTATCTCATTTTTATTGTTCAAGATATAAATTTTGAAGGATAAGGAAAAAATAGAGAAAATGATTGAGGAGAAGGATGTTGTACATTGCAGAGAGAGGGAGTTAGAACAAGACACTGATTCAAACAATGAGACAGACTGAATTGAGAGATCAGCAAAAAACAAAGACAGGGATCACAGAAAATGTTCATATTGTAAAAGCACACAGGAGGAGGAACATAACAGACATGATGGTTAGGCACAGAGAGAGAGAGAGAGAGAGAGAATATCAGGAGAAAAGTGTTATCTGACAGGCGAATATTCAGAGAGATAGAGAAGGAACTGGCTAGAAATTGAGAAGATGATTGGCAATGTAAAGAATGAGAGGCAGAGATCAAATGTACAAAGGCTGGCATGGAAATGCTACTCCTGCCTCAGTTACGTTGCTACAGGAATGTACATACCTGTACACTTCAAGGGCAGTGTGACAAAGGCTGAGGAACATCATAAGGGGAAACTATTAAATCCTTTGCTGGCTTGTTTGCGGAGTGTTTATAGGGAATAAAGAAAGAGAGAGAATTGCACACCCCGTGAAACCAGCAGCATGTTGGGAGGTGAAGATTTCTAGCTCTGGGATCTCTGAGTATTCCTCAGACACAATTCAATGTGTTCCTCCTCAGTAACCATACCTTCAGCACAGGCATGCAACACACAGCAGGAAGCCAGGCAGTGAAAGATGGAGGGAAGCAAGCAATAGACACTGACAGAGAAAGAACACCTGGATAAGTGGGAAGCAGGGATGGGGAAAGAGAACAGGTAGTCACAGAAACAGTGGGAGAATCAGCTGATTTCATTCAAATGTAAAAAAAGCAGAATAGGAAAGAGAGAGCTGGAAACTGTGATGGAAATAGAGATAAAGAGAATTATGGACAGAGATTTAGAGACAAAGGTATAGATATAGATAGATACCTAGGGATGGTTGCGGACAGAGAGGTACAGGAACAGAGATAAACAGAGCTCAAGATGGATAGAGTGAGAGATGGAGACAGAGAGACTGTAGAAAAGAAAAATAAAGATAGGGACAGAAATAGAGGCAAAAATAGCGAACCTAAATTGCTATAGAATCTAAGAGGAAAGTGTAAAATACAAGATAAATGGATATAACCAAACAGGAAGGAGATGAAGTCAGAAAGAGAGAAGAGGCAGGTATATGGAGAGACAAAGAGACAGATACAAAGATATAGAAGATTAGAGAGGCAGGTAATTGGAGAATCAGAGACAGAAAATGAAGGGGAAATGAACAAACTGACAGAGGTTGTTCATCAGAGTGATGAATTCGGGGACAAAATTCTATAAAATGACAGCAATTCTAAAATGTGCCTAATATGTTCTCAAAATGCTGAGTTTGGTGATATTTTCAGTACATATTCACAGGATTGATGCATTGTCAGGAGGAGAGGAGCAAGCCTACAGGAGCATGAGCAATAGCAGTATAAGCTCATAAATTCAAGGAATTAAATATCCTTGGAAATGTAACTGGCATCATTGCGACTCGACTCACAGTGACACACAGCGACATTGACCATAAAGGTTACATTCCATATATATAGGGAAAACACCAACACAATAAAGCCAAAGGCAAGAGAAAACATCAACCTTGCTCACTCTTCAACTCAAGTGATTACAAAACTAAAGTGAAGGGATTGACCAGGATCTTGGCGTTGGAGAGGAAGAGTGTGGGAGAGAGGAGAGAATGTGTGGGAGTGAGGAGAGAAAGTGTGTGGGAGAGGAGAGAGAGAGAGAGAATGTGGGAGAGGAGAGAAAGAGTGTGGTAGAGAGGAGAGAATGTGTGGGAGAGAGGAGAGAAAGTGCGTGGAAGAGAGGAGAGAAAGTGTTTGGGAGAGGAGAGAGAGAATGTGAGAGAGGAGAGAAAGAGTGTGGTAGAGAGGAGAGAATGTGTGGGAGAGAGGAGAGAAAGTGTGTGGTAGAGGAGAGAGAGAGAATGTGGGAGAGGAGAGAAAGAGTGTGGCAGAGAGGAGAGAATGTCTGGGAGAGAGGAGAGAAAGTGCGTGGGAGAGAGGAGAGAAAGTGTTTGGGAGAGGAGAGAGAGAATGTGAGAGAGGAGAGAAAGAGTGTGGGAGAGGGGAGAAAATGTGTGGGAGAGAAGAGAGTGAAGGTGGGAGAGGGGAGAGAGAGTGTGGGAGAGGGGAGAGAGGATGTGAGAGAGGAGAGGGAGAATGTGGGAGAGAGGAGAGCAAGTGTGTGGGAGAGGAGAAAGAGAATGTGGGAGAGTCGAGAGTGTGGGGGGGGGGGGGAGGAGAGTGAATGTGAGAAAGAATAAAGAGAGTGTGGGGGTGGGTGGGGGTGGGTGGGGGGGAAGGTAGATGGAATGTGGAAGAGGGGAAAATGAGTAGAAAAGGATAGATAGAGTCTGGATGAAATTGAGTGTGAGAGAGGAGAGAGAGGGAGTGTGAGAGGGATAGATAGAGTGTGAGAGAGGAGAGAGAGAGGGGGAGTGTGAGAGGGATGGATAGAGTGTGAGAGAGGAGAGAGGGGGGTGTGAGAGGGATGGATAGAGTGTGAAAGAAGAGAGAGGGGGAGTGTGAGAGGGATGGATAGAGTGTGAGAGAGGAGAGAGAGAGGGGGAGTGTGAGAGGGATGGATAGAGTGTGAGAGAGGAGAGAGAGAGGGGGAGTGTGAGAGGGATGGATAGAGTGTGAGAGAGGAGAGAGAGAGAGGGAGTGTGAGAGGGATGGATAGAGTGTGAGAGAGGAGAGAGAGGGGGTGTGAGAGGGATGGATAGAGTGTGAAAGAAGAGAGAGAGGGGGAGTGTGAGAGGGATGGATAGAGTGTGAGAGAGGAGAGAGAGAGAGGGAGTGTGAGAGGGATGGATAGAGTGTGAGAGAGGAGAGAGAGAGAGGGAGTGTGAGAGGGATGGATAGAGTGTGAGAGAGGAGAGAGAGAGAGAGGGGGAGTGTGAGAGGGATGGATAGAGTGTGAGAGAGGAGAGAGAGAGAGAGGGGGAGTGTGAGAGGGATGGATAGAGTGTGAGAGAGGAGAGAGAGAGAGAGGGGGAGTGTGAGAGGGATGGATAGAGTGTGAGAGAGGAGAGAGAGAGAGAGGGGGAGTGTGAGAGGGATGGATAGAGTGTGAGAGAGGAGAATGTTTGGGAAAGGATAGATTGAGAGGAGAGTGTGGGTGATGGACAAAAGGGTGGACGGTAAAAACAAAACACAATGAAGAAGGGAGGGAGTCCTCATAAAATAAAAACGCACGGCTTGCAGATTGAATAAAGTATTTCTCCGTGCGGTTAACAGATGGAATAAATCACATCTTCCTCATTCCTGAGCAGGAACTGTTTGTGTGGGGAGGGGGGTAAGAGCTGGGACGAGCTGTCAGCTCCTCCAGTCGGTGGATGGGGAGTTTCAGCACCCCGAGGCGGTGGATGGGGAGTTTCAGCACCCCGAGGCGGTGGATGGGGAGTTTCAGCACCCCGAGGCGGTGGATGGGGAGTTTCAGCACCCCGAGGCGGTGGATGGGGAGTTTCAGCACCCCGAGGCGGTGGATGGGGAGTTTCAGCACCCCGAGGCGGTGGATGGGGAGTTTCAGCACCCCGAGGAGGTGGACAGCACCCTGGCTCTGGTGAGGTCGCGGGGAGTGGGGAGAGAGAGACAGAGAGAGAGAGGGAGAGAGTCTGGAGATACTCACCGCTCAGAGGGTGCAGGCAGCAGGCGAGGAGAAGCAACATCGGCCGCGGGGTGAGCGGCGAGGAGGCTGGGGTCCCGGGTGACATCTCTCAGCCGCAGCAGGGACACAGCAGCCGGCGGCAAGGTCCAGCCCCAGGCAAACCCGTGTGGGTGGGTGTGTGGGTGTTGTGCCGGGGCACGAATCACTCAGGCAGGCTAAACAATAAAACCAGAGGCTGCCCGGTGCCCAGCTCCCTCTGCTCGTCCTCCCCCCATCCTGCAGCCCTCCCTCCCTCGCTCGGCTACTCTCCACAACGATACACTCAACATGCCAGGGCTTCCCACAGGCTTTTGACTATATAAGGGGGAGGGGGCTGTCTGCTCAGGCGCAAGTGCATTGGTGCACGCCACAAGCCACTCAGGGAAGAAGGGCGGGGAGCTGGACCGGGTGGGCACGTCCAACACACCGATTTTAATAAACTGACGCGGTCTGGCATTGCCTCCGCCTCTGAGTCAGAAGGTGGTGGGTTCAAATCCCACCCCGGGGACTTGAAGGTGCAACATAGGCTGCAGACCCCGGTGCAATACTAAGGGGGAATGCAGCCTTGTCAAAGGCACACACCACAGTGAATGGCATTTCAACAATGCTTCATTGACTGTAACCTGCCTGGGGAGTCCAAAGGAGCCCTGTATAAAATCAAATGTTATCTTCTTTAATATGCAAGAGAATTGTTTGTTGCCCACTTTCCAACTGTATACTCCAGCTGTTCAGGTCTCTAACCCCTGTTTGGTGTGTGAAAGTTTAGGGGTGATAAATTGCTAGGTGAACATTTACCCTTGTTTTCAAGCCCCTCCCCATCGCTACAGCCTCCTCCAGCCCCAAAGCCCTCTGAGATATTCATGTTCACCTAATTCTGGCCCCCTCAGCATCCCCATGTTTTAGTTGTTCAATCTGTGGCTGCCATACCCACTGCTGCTTCGGCCCTAACCTCTAGAAGTTGCCCCTTTAAAGTTCTCTGACTCACTACTTCACTCTCTTCTTTTAACATGCTCCTTAAATCCTATCTCTTTGAACAAGCTTTTGGCCATTTGCCCTAATATCTCCTCATGTGGCTTGGTTTCAAATTTTTGCTTCATAACACTCATGCAAAGTGCCTCGGGCTGTTTTATAACTTTAAAGGTTATAAATGTACAAATTGCTATTGTTGTTGTAAAGATTGGCACGTGTGGACCAGTGTTAAAGAATAGCAATAACCTGCCCTTACACAGCATCTTTCACAACTTCACTTTGCAGCCAGTGAAGCACTAAGAAGTACTTTTGAAATTTGGCATTCTTGCATTTGTGCTGATGAGTGCAGGATGAAAAGTTTTGACAGAATGTCTCCTTTTTTCAGCAGTTTCCTCAAGCCTGTCCACCACCTACAAGGCACAAGTCAGGAGTGCGATGGGATACTCCCCACTTGCTTGGATGAGTGCAGCTCCCACAACACTCAAGAAGCTGGACATCATCCAGGACAAAGCAGACTGCTTGATTGGCACCGCATCCACAAACATTCACTTCCTCCACCACCAATGCACAGTGGCAGCAGTGTGTACCATCTACAAGATGCACTGCAGGAATTCACCAAGGCTCCTTCGACAGCACCTTCCAAACCCACAACCCCTACCATCTAGAAGGACAAGGGCAGCAGATAGATGGGAACACCACCGCCTGGAAGTTCCCCTCCAAGTCACTCACCATCCTGACTTGGAAATATATCACCGTTCCTTCACTGTCGCTGGGTCAAAATCCTGGAATTCCCTCCCTAACAGCACTGTGGGTGTACCTACATCACATGGACTGCAGCGGTTCAAGAAGGCAGCTCACCACCACCTTCTCAAGGGGAACTAGTGATGGGCAATAAATGCTGGCCCAGCCTGCGAAGCCCACATCCTGTAAATGAATAAAAAAAACATACCAAAGTGCTATGAAGTGTAGTCACTGTTGCAATGTAGGAAATGCAGCTTACATTTTGCACAAAACAAGATCCCATGGATAGCTACAAGATAAAGAACCAGATAATCTGTATTAGTGGTGTCTGTTGAGGGCCAGGACAGGCAGAAGAACTCCCTGTTCTTCTATGAATGGTGCCATGAGATCTTCTATGTCTCAGCTGAGTGATGGAATCACCGAGAGTGCAGCACCTCCCTCAATACTGCACTGAAGTACCAGCTTAAATTATGTTCCAAAATCCTTGGAGTGAGTATCCATAGCATACAGAGCTATGGGCCAAGTGCTGGAAAATGGGGTTAGAATAGGTAGGTGCTTGATGACCTGTAAGGATATGATGGGCCAAAGGGCCTGTCCCTGTGCTGTTTAACTCTATGACTCTATGAAGACCAAACTGACAATACCTGACTTAGAGGCAAGAGTGCTGCTCTGAGTGAAGTCGTACAGCCATTGATACGAGGTATTCTTCCTGTTCTTCAGTGGGTAGCCATGATAGGTCAAGAAGATCCCATGTTAATTGCCTGAGCATTAATCTGAAATTTCACTCTTGATTAATATGCAAATTGGGTGAGAGCAGGATGGGGCTTGAATGAGATGTCTCTGTGGTCAAAGGGTTTACCAATATACTGCTAGGTCCACACAAAACCAACAAGATGAGGTTCATGTAGGAGACCAGTATCCATGTGTGTGAGCATCTCCATCAGGTAAAACCGGAGAGAAGGGGGGAGAGGAGAAACAGAAATACCTATGAAAGCTTTCTGCGTATTGTGTACAGGGATGAGGTAAACCATATTGAAACGAGGCATAATTTCACACACAAATGGCTTTTGTTTGATCAAAACAACGGGCGGAATTTTAAGCCAGTGGAATTTTACAGTCCTGCCGGAGTTAATGGAGTTTAGAATGGCTCACCGCATTCTACAGCCCACCCCCTGCTGCGATGGGACCGTAGGATTCTGGCCGACAGATGGGCTTTATCTGGCTGTGCTTGTACCTTTAAATGATAAAATCCTGTCACAAAGAAGTCTCTTTAAAAGAAATTCTCACAGCACCAAATGTTCACGTTGTGTTTGCGGAGAGGACTATGCGCTTGATGACACAGCTGCTTTCACTCCGTGCTCAGAGACTCAGCTTTCGAATAGTCCCAGTGAGATGTGTGTCAAAATGGTTATATCAGATGCTGAGAAAATGTTTCCCTTGGCGTCTAGAACATGAGATCACAGCCTTGTAATAAGGAGTAGATCACTTGAGACTGAGATGAGGGGAAATCTCTTCACTCAGAGGGCTGGGAATCTTTGGAATCCTCCAGCCCCGAGGGCTGTGGGTCTCAGTTGTTGAGTAGATTCAAGACAGAGGTCAGTAGATTTTTGGGTACTAGGGGAGTAATAGGAAATGGGGATAGTGCAGGAAGATAGAATTGAGGCGGATTAGCCATGATCTTGTTGAATAGTGGAGCAGGCTCATATTTCTACTCCAGCTCCTATTTTTTATGTTTTTATACAAGAGTTTGCTGTAATTGTTAGAAGACAGGATGAGAAAGTGTTTCATGCATACACAGGTAGACAGGCAATCTCTCTTTGCATCAAAAGATTGAGAATGAGGGGTGATCTTATTGAAACATATAAGATCCTGAGGGGACTTGACAGGGTGGATGCTAAAAGGGTGTTTCCTTTTGTGGGAGAGACCAGGGCTAAGGGACACAGTTTAAAAATAAGGGGTTGCCCATTTAAGACAGAGATGAGTAGGAATGTCTTCTCTCAGAGGGTGGTTAGTCTTTGGAATTCTCTATGCAAGAGAGCAGTGCAGGTTGGGTTGCTGACTATATTCAAGGCTGAGTTAGATAGATTTTTGATTGGCAAGGGAGGCAAGGGTTATGGGGGGCAGAGAGGAAAGTGGTGTTTAGTCCACAATCAGATCAGCCATGTTCTTATTCAATGCTGGAGCAGGCTTGATGGGCTGAATGGTCTACTGCTCCTATTTCTTATGATCTTATGACCACTAGAGAGATAAAGAGAGATTCCATGCATTAGAAGCTAGACTTTGATGCCTCATAGAGTCAAAGAGGTTTACAGCACAGAGAAAAGCCCTTCAGCCCCTCAAGTCTGCACCGGTCAAACAAGTACCTAACTATTCTAATCCCATTTTCCAGCACTAGGCCCATAGCCTTGTATGCCATGACATCGCAAGTGCACATCCAAACACTTCTTAAATGTTATGAAGGTTTCTGTCACTACCACCCTTTCAGGCAGTGAGTTCCAGATTCCCACCACCCTCCGGGTGATAAAATTCATCCTCGTATCCCCTCTAAACCTCCTGTTCCCTACCTTAAATCTATGCCCCCTGGTTACTGATCCCTCCACCAAGGGGAAAAGCTCCTTCCTGTCTACCCTATCTATGCCCCTCATAACTTTATACACCTCAATCATGTCCCCCCTCAATCTCCTCTGCTCCAAGGAAAATAACCCCAGTCTATCTAATCTCTCCTCATAACTAAAACTCTCCAGCCCAGGCAACATCCTGGTAAATCTCCTCTGCACTCTCCCTAGTGCAATCACATCCTTCCTATAATGCGGATTCCAGAACTGCACACAATACTCTAGCTGTGGCCAAACCAGCGTTTTATGCAGTTCCAGCATAACCTCCCTGCTCTTACATTCTATGCCTCGGCTAATAAAAGCAAATATTCCACACGCCTTCTTAACTACCTTATCTACCTGTCCCGCTACCTTAAGGGACCGGTGAACATGCACACCAAGGTCCCTCTGACCCTCGGTACTTCCCAGGGCCCTACCATTCATTGTGTATTCCTGTGCCTTGTTTGTCCTGTCCAAGTGCATCACCTCACACTTATCCGGATTAAATTCCATTGGTCACTGATCAGCCCATCTGACCAGTCCATCGATATCCTCCTGTAATCTAAGGCTACGCTCCTCACTATTTACCACCCCGCCAATTTTTGTGTCATCCGCGAACTTACTGATCAACCCTCCTACATTCATGTCTAAATCGTTTATATATACCACAAACAGCAAGGGACCGAACACCAATCCCTGTGGAACCCCACTGGACACAGGTATCCAGTCACAAAAACACCCCTCGACCATCACCCTCTGCTTCCTGCCACTCAGCCAATTCTGGATCCAATTTGCCAAATTGCCTTGGATCCCATGGGCTCTTACCTTCGTTATTAGTCTCCCATGCAGGACCTTATCAAAAGCCTTGCTGAAGCCCAAGTTGACTATGTCAAATGCATTGCCCTCATCTACACACCTGGTCACCTCTTTGAAAAATTGAACCACATTGGTCAGACATGACCTCCCCTTAACAAAACCATGCTGACTGTCCTTGATTGATCCCAGCCTCTCCAAGTGTAGATTAATTCTGTCCCTCAGAATTGCTTCCAATAGTTTCCCCACCACTGAGGTTAGACTGACTGGCCTGTAGTTCCCTGGTTTATCCCTTCCTCCCTTCTTGAATAACGGTACCACATTGGCTGTCCTCCAGTCCTCTGGCACCTCTCCTGTGGCCAGAGAGTTATTGAAAATTATTGCCAGCGCCCCTGCTATTTCCTCCCTTGCCTCATTCAACAGCCTGGGATACATTTCATCTGGGCCTGGAGATTTATCTACTTTTAACCTGCCAGACCACTTAGAACCTCCTCCCTTTCTATGCTAATTTCTTTAATTATATCACAGTCCTTCTGCCTGATTTCCATACCCACGTCGTCCCTCTCACTTGTGAACACTGACACAAAGTATTCATTTAGAACCCTACCTACGTCTTCCGGCTCCACACACAAATTACCACTATGGTCCTTAATGGGCCCTACTCTTTCCCTAGTTATCCTCTTACTCTTAATGTACTTGTAAAATAACTTTGGATTTTCCTTTATTTTACCTGCCAATGTTTTTTCATGCCCCCTTTTTACTCTCCTAATTTCCTCTTTAAGTTCCCCCCTACACATTCTATACTCCTCTAGGGCTTCCGCTGTTTTGAGCCCTCGGTATCTGCCATAAGCCTCCCTTTTTCTCTTTATCCAATCCTGTATATCCCTCGACATTCAGGGTTCCCTGGATTTGTTGGTCCCACCCTTTATCTTTACTGGAATATGTTGGCCCTGTACTCTTCCTATTTCCTTCCTGAATGAGTCCCACTGCTCTGACGCAGATTTACCTAAAAGTAGCTGTACCCAGTCCACTCTGGCGAAATCATATCTGATCTTATTAAAAATCAGCCTTCCCCCAATTTAGAACTCTGATTTCTGGCCCATCCTTGTCCTTTTCCATAACAACCTTGAATCTAACGGAGTTATGATCACTATCTGCAAAATGCTCCCCCACTGATATCTCTATCACTTGCTCGGGTTCATTCCCTAAAATTAAGTCCAGGACTGCCCCCTCTCTTGTAGGACCTTCTACGTACTGGCTTAAGAAGCTCACCAGGATACATTTTAAGAATTCCGCTCCCTCTAAACCTATCACACTATGACTAACCCACTTAATGTTGGGGAAATTGAAATACCCCACTATTACTACCCCATTATATTTACATTTCTCTGAAATTTGCCTACATATCTGCTCTTTTATTTTTCTCTGACTGTTTGGGGGCCACTCCCAGAAATGTGATTGCTCCTTTTTTTTCAGTTCTACCCATATGGCTTCATTTGAGGAGCCTTCTAAGATGTCATCCCTCCTTACTGCTGTAATTGATTCCTTGATCAATATTGTGATACCCCCTCCTCTTTTACCATCTTCCCTGTCTCACCTGAAGACCCTATATCCTGGAATATTGAGCTACCAAACTTGCCCCTCTCTCAACCATATCTCTGTAACAGCAATGACATCATATTTCCATGTGTTAATTTGTGCCCTGAACTCATCTGCCTTATTCGTCAGACTCCTTGCATTAAAATAAATACCATCCAACCTTGCCAAACTCCCTTGCGCCTTAACTGACCTATAATTTCTATGCCTTCCAGACTCACTTGCTCTCTCTCCTAATTTTGGCTGTGCATCTGCCCCTGCTGAACCTCCTCTCAGGATCCAATCCCCCTGCCAAGTTAGTTTCAACCCTCCCCAACAGCACCAGCAAACCTCCCCACAAGGATGTTGGTCCCGTTCTGGTTCAGGTGCAACCTGTCTGTCTTGTACAGGTCCCACCACCCCCAGAAACAGTCCCAATGTCCCAGAAATCTAAAGCCCTCCCTCCTGCACCATCTCTCCAGCCGCACATTCATCTGGACTAACCTCTTATTTCTATACTCACTAGTGTGTGGCACCGGATGTAATCCAGAGATTACTACCTTTGAGGTCCTGCATTTTAATCTGTTTCCTAGCTCCCTAAATTCTGCTTGCAGGACCTCGTCCCTCTTTCTACCTATGTTGTTGGTACCAATATGTACCACGATCTCTGTCTGTTTGCCCTCCCCCTTTAGAATGCCCTGCAGCCGTTCAATGACATCCTTGACCCTGGCACCAGGGAGGCAACATACCATCCTGGAGTCACATCTACGGCCGCAGAAACACCTTTCTGTTCCCCTTACTATCGAGTCTCCTACCATTATTGCTCTTCCCCTCTTTTTCCTCCCCGCCCTGTGCAGCTGAGCCACTCACAGTGCCATAAGCGTGCCTGCACTCCCCAGAGGAACCATTACTCACCGTTTTCCAACACAGAAAAGTGGTTCTCGAGCGAGATGCACCCTGGGGATTTCCTGACTACCTTCCTGACACCTTTCTTCTGATTGACGGTTACCCATTCCCTCTCTATCTGCACGTCCGTAAGCTGTGGGGTGACCACGTCTAAAAACGTGCTATCCATGAAACTCTCAGCCTTGCGGATGCACCTCAGTCCCTCCAGCTGCCGCTCAAGCTCTGAAACTCGGAGCTCAAGTAGCTGCAGTTGGTGGCACTTCCTGCACACATGGTCAGTCAGAGTGCAAGTCGCACCTTGGACTTCCCACATGTTGCAGGTGGTACATAACACAGGACTGAGCTGCCCTGCTATGCCTCTAGTTGAAAAAAACCCTTACTTTAAGCTAAATACCTTACCTTTCCTTAGCTTAATCTATTTTAAACTGGAGAAAAACTGGAGAAAAAACTGGAGGAAAACACTTACCCACTACTCACCAATCATCTCTCACCTTGGTGCTGAAGGCACTTTTTGAAGCTTCCCCGCACTTCTGCTGATTCTGATCTCTCCGCCGCTCTCTCGTGCTGTCTTGTGATGTCGTTCTTGTTATTTTCAACAAGAACTGACTGCAGGACACTCTTCCCAGACTGCTTCACCACGATGCTGACTGCGGGACACTCTTCCCAGACTGCTTCACAGCGATGCTGACTGCAGGACACTCTTCCCAGACTGCTTCACCACGATACTGACTGCAGGACACTCTTCCCAGACTGCTTCACCGCGATGCTGAATGCAGAACACTCTTCCCAGACTGCTTCACCACGATACTGACTGCAGGACACTCTTCCCAGACTGCTTCACCACGATGCTGACTGCGGGACAGTCTTCCCAGACTGCTTCACCGCGATGCTGACTGCGGGACAGTCTTCCCAGACTGCTTCACCTCTTAACCTTCTGAGCTCCAGTGGATACAGGCCCAGCCTGTCCAAACTTTCCTCATTAGACAACTCCTTCGTCCCAGGAATCAGCCGAGTGAACCTTCTCTGAACTGCTTCTAATGTGATTATATCTTTTCTTAAGTAAGGAGACCAAAACTACACACAGTACTCCAGATGTGATCTCCCCCCTACACTGTATAAGCTCCATTCCCCTTGTCATAAACAACAACAACATTCCATTTGCCTTCCTAATCACAGAAAGTACTGGAAAAACCCAGCAGGTCTGACAGCATCTGTGGAGAGAGAAACAGAGTTAATGTTTCAAGTCCGTATGACTCTTCTTCCTAATCACTTGCTGTACCTGCATACTAACATTTTGTGATTCATGTACCTGGGTACCAAGATCCCTCTGTACCACAGAGCTCTGCAATCTCTCTCCTTTTAAATAATACACTGCATTTCTATTCTTCCTACTAAAGTGGACAAGTTCACATTTTCCAACGTTATACCCCATTTGCCAGACCTTTTCCCACTCACTTAACCTATCTATATCCCTTAATTTGCAGATTCCTTTCATCTTCTTCACAACTTACTCTCCTACCTATCTTTGTGTCATTGGCAAATTTAACAACCATACATCCAGTCCCTTCAACTAAGTCATTGAATTAGATTGTAAATAGTTGAGGACCCAGCACTGATCCCTGTGGCACGTGTAACTAGTGGATAGTTACAGCTTGTCAAACTGAAAAAGACCCATTTATTCCTACTCTCTGCTCCTTGTTCACTAACCAATCCCCTATCTATGCTAATATGTTACCCCTGCACCATGAGCACTTATTCTGTATAGCAACCTTTGTTGTGGCACCTTGTTGAATGCTTTATAGAAATCCAAGTACATCACATCTACAGGTTCCCCTTTATCCATGTTGCTTGTTGCTTTCTCAAAGAACTCTAATAAATTAGTTAAACATGATTTCCCTTTCACAAAACCAAGTTGACTCTGCCTGATTGCATCAATATTTTCTAAGCCCTAACCTCCTTCATTATAGATTCTAGCATTTTCTCTGTGACAGATGTTTCAGATGACTGGCCTGTAGTTTCCTGCTTTCTGTCTCCCTCCTATCTTGAATAGTGGAGTTACATTTACTATTTTCCAATCTGATGGGACTTTTCCAGAATCTAGAGAATGCAGCCACTTCCTTTAAGAACCTAGGATGCAGGCCATCAGGTCCTGGGGACTCGTCAGCCTTTAGATCTGAGCTTAGAGATTCCTTGTTCCTAGCTTCACCCCAGGCCCTCATCTTCACTGCAATGGGGTTGATAGAGGTTCTACATGTAACAAAGCGCTGAGGAAACTCCCAGAGATTGTAGAGTTACTGTAGCAGATCAGCAGAACCCCCTGAGAAGTTCAGGATTTCGTTTCCCATGCCACTTCTTAACCCCTTTCCCTTGATTCCTCATTCTCTCAATTTCCCATCCTACCTCCCATTTTCATTTTTAAAAAAAAATCTCATTCACTCTGTCAGTTTCTCAATCTGCCTCTCATCCTCTTTCCATTAATTCCCATTCACCCTGTCAGCTTCTCATTCTCTCTCAGTATTCATAGCAACGGGGCTCAGAGAATCTCCATTTGTATCATTGAAATAAGATTTAATGAAACCTGGGACTTGAGCCGTGACTATTTAATTAAAGGCTGGTTTAAATATCCACAGGGCGGAAAGTTCCGATTGGGTCAGGGCTATTAAAAATCGGCCAATCAAAAAAGAACTCCACCAAAATAATACAACCCATTAGTAATCAGCAGAAACAACTACTTTTAGAGCATTTTTTATATATTCCTTTTTATGGGAGGGAAACATTGTGAATCATCGACAACAGTCACAGAATCCTGAAGATGTGCCACCCAGACAATCCTTTCGTCTGCCTTAGTCTGGACTTCAGTTCCATCTGTGAGGCTTTGATTTGTGTGATGGGTTTGAAATCCTTCCTACATTGGAGTTAAAGACTGTTTCCCAGTCCAGGACTCAGCTGCAGAACACCATTTCTAAAAGAAGCATGGGAAATGTTGTTTTACAGCTGATGGGTTTATAGGTTTCCAACTGGTGAAGACTTTTGGCTGAACTCTTTTTGCATTCAGGTAGCGGGTGGTGAAGATCAGGGATTAGGCATTCCAGCCTTTAGAAAGGACAAGAGATAGCGCGATGGTGAAGGAACAGGTTTGGGAGCCTTGAGGGACAGATTGGAAGACATACAAATGAGAGAGAAGAGGGAAAAAACAGAGAGGCAAGTCTTACAGACACTGCGTCAAGACAAGTGTGTAAGAGGCTTACAGAGTGAAATAAAACAGGCACTGGGGAAGGTACAAATTAAAATTCACAAGGATGATCCCAGAAGCAAGAGGTTTTTTTTTGAGTTGTTCACGGGGTGTGAGCTTTGCTGACAAGGTCAACATTTGTTGTCCACAAATAATTGCCCTTGAGGAGGTGGTGGTGAGCTGCCTTCCTGAACCATTGCAGTCCCTATGGTACCCACAGTGCGGCTAGGAAGGGAGTTACAGGATTTTGGCCCAGCGTCAGTGAAGAAACGAAGATATATTTTCAAGTCAGGATGGCGAGTGACTTGAAGGGGAACTTCCGGGTGGTGATGTTCCCATGTCTTTCTAGGTGATAAAGGTTGCAGGTTTGGAAGGTGGTGTTGAAGGAGCCTTTGTGAGTTGCTGTAGCGCATCTTGTAGATGGTACACACTGCTGCCACTGTCTGTTGGTGGTGGAGGGAGCGAATGTTTGTGGATGGGGTGCCAATCAAGTGGGCTGCTTTGTCCTGGATGGTGTCGAGCTTCTTGAGTGGTGTTGGAGCTGTACTCATCCAGGCAAGTGGGGAGTATTCCATCACACTCCTGACTTGTGCCTTGTAGATGGTGGACAGGAAGCGATGTAGAAATAACCATAAGGAATGGCTGAACAGTCTGGAGTTCTTTCCTCTATTAAAGAGAAAACTAAGGAGTGACCTGATAATGGCCCATAAAATTATGAATCCAGTTAATAGTGTGGATGTAGGGGAGAATATAAAATAGTCACTAATAAGTCCAAAGGGAATTCAGAAGAGACTTTTCTATCAACACTTTCCTGACCCTTTCCAAATTCCCTGCTCTTTCTTCTACTTTTGCCCTCACTTTCACAGAGGTTCCTCCATCTACACACATAACCAACCTCTTGACTCCACCTTCCATTATCCCCAGCCTCTTTTCATTGAATCAACAAAACATCTGCTCTTAGATGTGATTTCGTAACTGCTTCAGCACTTGCTGAACAATCCTGAGTGCGCTGATAGCTACACTAACAACCAATTTAAGATAATCAGTTGAGACCATAACGCGGCACATTTATACCTGCTAGAAGCAACGTACACTTATGTGCTGGGACCCGTTCTCTGTAAACAACAGGAATATGTTCCAGCCTTGTGCTTTTAGAGTCAATGCCAACCAATCAGCACCCTTTTCTCCTGTACTATAAATTATTCTGACTGTTTGAAATTTGGCATTCTTGTATTTGTAAGATGAAAAGAAGGATAAGTGTTGTCCAAAGCTGCAGGAGAACTCCTCTGCTCTTCATCAAATATGTCTGGCCTGTCCCTGTCCGCTTGACATCTCATTGGAAAGGTGGCACCACTGACAGTGTTGCACTCCCTCGGCACTGCACCGGAGTGGCCGCCTGGTTTATGTGCCCAGCTCCTGCAGTGGGGCTTAGACGCATGGCCTCTGAACTCAGGGCCAAGCGTGCTGTCACTGAGCCAAGGCTGACCCCGGTTAGGAAGCAGAGACGGCCAAGCTGTTGTTGTAGCTGCCGTTGCAGTAGTTTTGGTCACTGTCGTTGTTTCTCGCGTTGTCATTGCTGTTGTTGTAGTTGTTGTATTTGTTGTTGTAGTAGTTGTTGTAGGCATTGCAACAACTGTGTCTGTAGTTATTGTAGCTGCTGGTGTTGTTGTTGTAGCCATTGGTGTAATTATTGTTATTGTTGTTGTTTTTGTTGTCGTTGTTGTTGCAGATTTCACTTCACAAACCCACTCTCTTACTACTTATCTCCTGTTTTGCAATAATATTAAGGGCCGAGAGGAGCAATTTGTAGAGAATCAGTGCTCTCTCTGGGAGTTGGAGAATTTCACATGTAATAAAGAGGTGTGAGAATGAGACAGAGTGAGTGTGTGAGAGAGAGAGAGAGACAGAGAGAGAGACATAGATACAAATTCATTCATCTGGTTGCATCTTTCAGCGTGAATATGTAACTGTCACCAGATTAACAGCTGAAGCTAGCAGGGTTCTGGGCGTTGGTCCATTGTACCTACACCAGATGGCTCAAAACTCAGAGAGCTGCAAATGGGAAAGAACTTAAACCAAAAAAAAAGGGACTTGCGTTTATCCCAGAGTCTTACCCCGTCTCTCTGAAACATTTCAAAGCGCTTCAAACCTAATGAATTCCCTCAAAGGGCAGTGACTTTGTAGAAAAAAACTTCAGCCGTGGTGTTGTGCACAGCAAGATCCCATGGAAAAAGAGCAATTGGTTAATCTTCTTTATTCTTTCATGGGATGTGGGCAATGAAGGCCAGCATTTGTTGCCCATTCCTAATTGCCCTCGAACTGAGTGGTTTTGCTAGGGCCATTTCAGAGGGGCAGTTAAGAGTCAACCACATTGCAGTGGGTCTGGAGTCACATGTAGGCCAGACTGGGTAAGGGTGGCAGATTAGTAGGAGAGACTAGGACCCAAGGGCACAGCCTCAGAGTAAAGGGAAGACCTTTTAGAACAGAGATGAGGAGAAACTTCTTTAGCCAGAGAGTGGTGAATCTATGGAATTCATTGCCACAGAAGGCTGTGGAGGCCAGGTCATTGAGTGTATTTAAGACGGAGATAGATAGGTTCTTGATTGGTAAGGGGGTCAAAGGTTACGGGGAGAAGGCGGGAGAATGGGGTTGAGAAACTTATCAGCCATGATTGAATGGCGGAGCAGACTCGATGGGCCGAACGGCCTAATTTCTGCTCCTATGTCTTATTTCCTTCCCTAAAGGGACATTAGTGAACCAGATGGGTTTCTACAACAATCGATGATAGTTGCCATCACTGAGAGTAGCTTTCAGCCCTGGATTTATTAATTGAATTTAAATTCCACCCGCTGTAGTTGGGGGATTTGAACCTGTGCTCCCCAGGGCATTAAATTGGGCCTCAGGATGACGAGCCCAGTGATATCACCGCTATGCCACCATCCCCTGCCTGCCCATGGCCCCCTCCCAAACTACCACCAAAGAAAAAATACCACACAAAACAGCGATCGGTTAATCTGCTTTCTGGTTGCAGGGGGGGAAATGCCGACCGGGATACAGGGAGAGAGGAATCACAGCGTCACTAAATCGAGCTCGCCAATCAGCCCCCACTGTTCCACAGCCTTGCCCACTTTCCAAATGCTGGTCCGGGAAATCTCGTCGGAACTGTTCCTGCACCCGGCAACATGGCTCCATGATGTAGTAAAGCTTAGTCTATTCCACTGATTCAGAGTCTGGAAAGCTAGGGGCTTGAAATCCCTTCCTGGAGACCCTGAGGCCCAAATTCCAGGCTGACTCTCCTGCAAAAGGGAAGCTGCACTGTCAGAAGAGCCGTCTGGGGTGGATTTAAAAGATCCCATGGCGATGTTTCGAGGAAGGGAGGGTGAGTTCTTTCCTGCTGTCCTGGGTCAACGTGGGATAACTCAGCCAATATCACCAAAACAGACGACGGGGTCGTTGTCAGGGCGCTGTTTGTGGGATCTTGCTGTGCGCAAATTGGTTGCGACAGAGGTCACGCTTTTGGAACGTTTCATCGGCTGTGGGACACTTCGGGATACCCTGAGCGTGTGAAAGGCGCTACAGAAATGCGGATTCTCTGATGAAGGGTCATACGGACCTCGAAACGTTAACTGTGTCCCTCTCCCTGCCGATGCTGTCAGACCTGCTGAGTTTTATTCCGGATATTTTGGTTTTTGTGCGCGAGTTCTCTCTGTCTCTCTCTCTGAGGTTTGGTCCCGCTCTGCGATTTGTCAATGTCCTAGCTAATGCAGGACTGCCCTCTGGTGGCTGCTGTGCTGAACAGTCGCCTCATCGCTGTGCAGAGAGACTCCGAGGAAATTAAATAGAAAGTGTGTAAAATTGTTTCAATCATAAATACTTGGGTGTTATCTAACCATTTATCGTATTTATCTACCCACCCTGCAATCTGCTATTTTTCTGAACGTTTAATGCTATTTGAGAGGTCCTCGGGTTGCTGTACTTATGAACGTGTCTCATGAATCTGAATCCTTGCGAACATGTTATCTATCATCCTTTGTCCTTTTCCCTCTCTTCTACTGTCTCAGCTCCTTGTTTGTTTGTGAATGCAAATCCCTGAAGCCAAGCAATTGCCTCCTTGTTTGTTGAGTTTGTGACTAGTCCTCCACTTAGTCTGTAGAGGGGACACTCTCCAGTGATGTGCAGCATTGTTTGTGTCTCCTCCACAAGTGCAGAAGGGGTTTGTACTGAGACCCCAGTGGTGGAGGTTGGCTGCACAGGACCCCTGGCCTGTCCAACATGGACCAATCTCACCATGACAGTTCAAAGCCTGCCATTCGACAGACAGGGGGTTTGTCACAAGGAACCTGTTAGTGACTTCCCTTGTTTCCCATTCCTTGATCCAGAGGATGTCTGCTGGTAGATCTTGCTCAGGAAGGGTGCTCCATATGGGGCACTGAGGTGGAAGGCAGACTAAGCAGGTTATCCTGAAGGGGTAAATCAGGTGCAGCACAATGGTTTTGACCAGCTTGGGGGTTTTTTCAGTCAGCAGATGTTTGATTCATTCATGGGATGTGGGCATCGCTGGCTAGGCCAGCATTTATTACCCATCCCTAACTGCCCTTGTTCAGAGGGGCATTTAAGAGTCAACCACATTGCTGTGGGTCTGGAGTCACATGTAGGCCAGACCAGGTAAGGACGGCAGATTTCCTCCCCTAAAGGGGCATTAGTGAACCAGATGGGTTTTTACAACAATCAACAATGTCCATCACCAAGAGTGGCTCGGTAGCACCACTACTGACCGAGCTGGCCGAGTCCTAAAGGACATAGCTGCTAGACTGGGTCTGCGGCAGGTGGTGAGGGAACCAACAAGAGGGAAAAATATACTTGACCTCATCCTCACCAGCCTGCCTGCCACAGATGCATCTACTCAAGACAGTATCGGTAGGAGTGACCACTGCACAGTCATTGTGGAGACAAAGTCCCGCCTTCACATTGAGGATACTCTCCAACGTGTTCTGTGGTATTACCACCGTGCTAAATGGGATAGGTTTCAAACGGATCTAGCAACTCAAGACTGGGCATCCATGAGGTGCTGTGGGCCATCAGCAGCAGCAGAATTGTACTCGAACACAATCTGTAACCTCATGGCCTGGCATATCCCCAACTCTACCATTACCATCAAGCCAGGGGATCAACCCTGGTTCAATGAAGAGTGCAGGGGGGCATGCCAGGAGCAGCACCAGACATACTAAAAATGAGGTGTCAACCTGGTGAAGCTATAACACAGGACTGCTTGTATGCCAAACAGCATAAGCAGCAAGTGATAGAGCTAAGCGATCCCACAATCAACAGATCACATCTAAACTCCATAGTCCTGCCACATCCAGTCGTGAATGGTGGTGGACAATTAAACAACTCACTGGAGGAGGAGGCTCCACAAACATCCCCATCCTCAATGATGGGGGAGCCCAGCACATCAGTGCAAAAGATAAGGCTGAAGCATTTGCTACAATCTTCAGCCAGAAGTGCCGAGTGGATGATCCATCTTGGCCTCCTCTGCAGGACCCCAGCATCACAGATGCCAGTCTTCAGGCAGGCAGCCAGTGGAATTGTGGTACAGTCACTGGACTAGTAATCCAGAGGCCCCGGCTCTTGCTCACATGTCTGTCCTTGACCAACTGCAATGTTCCAGTGAAGCCCAATGCAAACTGGAGGAACAGCTATTGATAAAGGAGTTTGCTGGGGCGGGGGGCGGTGACATCAGGTGGAAGAAAGAGAATGTCAGGGATAGGTTAGAGGGCAGAGGAGATTAAATGCCAAAGATGTCATGGATCAAAAGCCAAAGGAAATGGTGATGATGGTAGTAAAGGAACAATGCATTGGTCCAAAGTAGGTGTTAATAGCAGAATAAAGTTCAGCTCTGAAAGCAAAAACAAGATACAAATAGCCATTTGGGGGACAAAAATTCAAAATGGAGGACAGAGTTCATGGTCTGAAGTCGTTGAACTCAATGTTGAGTCCAGAAGGCTGAAATGTGCCTAATTGGAAGATAAGGTGCTGTTCCTCTAGCTTGCATTGGGCTTCACTGGAACATTGCAGCAGGCCGAGGACAGAAATGTGAGCATGAGAGCAAGATGGTGAATTGAAATGGCAAGCAGCGGAAGGTCAGAGTCATGCTTGAGGACAGAGTGGAGGTGTTCCAGAAAGCGGTCTCCCAGTCTCCCCAATGTAGAGGAGATTGCATTGGGAGCAGCGAATGCAGTAGACTAAATTGAAACAGGTATAAGTGAAATGCTGCTTCACCTGGAAGGAGTGTTTGGGCCTTGGACGGTGAGGAGAGAGGAGGTAAAGGGGCAGGTGTTACACTTCCTGCGTCTGCATGGGAAGGTGCCGTGGGAGGGGGTTGAGGTGTAGGGGGTGATGGAGGAGTGGACCAGGGTGTCCCGGAGGGAACAGTCCCTACGGAATGCTGACTGGGGGGGTGGTGAAGGGAAGATGTGTTTGGTGGTGGCATCATGCTGGAGTTGGCGGAAATGGTGGAGGATGATCCTTTGAATGCGGAGGCTGGTGGGGTGATAAGTGAGGACAAGGGGGACCCTATCATGTTTCTGGGAGGGAGGAGAAGGCGTGAGGGCGGATGCGCGGGAGATGGGTCGGACACAGTTGAGGGCCCTGTCAACCACCGTGGGAGGGAGTCCTCGGTTATGGGAAAAGGAAGACGTGTCAGAAGTGCCGTTGTTGAAGGTAGCATCATCAGGACAGATGTGACGGAGATGGAGAAACTGAGAGAACGGGATGGAGTCCTTACAGGAAGCAGGGTGTGAGGAGCTGTAGTTGAGGGAGCTGTGGGAGTCAGTGGACTTATAATGAATATTAGTCTATCACCAGAAATGGAGACAGAGAAGTCAAGGAAGGGAAGGGAAGTGTCAGAGATGGACCATGTGAAGGTGATGGAAGGGTGGAAATTAGAAGCAAAATTGATAAATTTTTTCAGGACCAGACGAGAGCATGAAGCAGCACCGAAACAGTCATTGATGTCCCGAAAAAAAGGTTGTGGGAGGGAGGCCTGAGTAGGACTGGAACAAGGAATATTCCACATAACCCCATAAAGAGACAGGCATAACTGGGGCCCATGTGGGTACCCATAGCCACACCTTTTATTTGGAGGAAGTGAGAAGAGTTAAAGGGGAAATTGTTCAGTGAGAAATTTTCAATTGGTAAGCTGTCCCTACTGGAGTGCTGCAAGGATCAGTGCTGGGACCTCAGCTAGTTACAATCTATATTAATGACTTAGATGAAGGGACCAAGTATAGTGTGTCCATATTTTCTGATGATACAAAATTAGGTGGGAAAATAAGTTGTGAGGAGGATACAAAGAGGCTGCAAAGGGATATGGACCAGTTAATTGAGTGGGTCAGTAGATGGCAGATGGAATATAATGTGGGGAAATGTGGGGTTATTCACTTTGATCGGAAGACAGAATAATTTTTTAAGTGGTGACAAACTGTTAAATATTGGTGTCCTGAGGGATCTGGGTGTCATTGTACATGATACTCAGAACGTTAGATGCAGGTACAGCAAACAGTTAGGAAGGCAAATGGCACGTTGGCCTTTATTGCAAAGGGACTGGAGTATAAGAGTAAGGCAGGCTTGCTGCAAATGTACAGGGATTCGGCAAGACCACATCAGGAGTTCTGTGTGCAGCTTTTGGTAATCCACCTAGGGAAGCGTTGACTTGCAATGGGGCAGTGCAACGAATGCGCCCTAGACTGATTCCTGCAATGGGGAACACATCCTTCCTTAGGGTGTCCTACCAGGAGATTTCGAGTAGAATGAGCCTATAATATCTGGAGTTTGGAAGAATAAGAGGTGATCTCATTGGAACATATTAGATTCTGAGAGGGTCTCATAGGGCCAATGCTGAGAGGTTGTTTTCCCCCAGCTGGAGTTTCTAGAAGTAGGCAGTACAGTCTCCAGGAGGGGTTGGCTATTTCATAATGGAAATGTCTTCACCCAGAGCCTTGTGAATCTTTGGAATTCCCTACCCCAGAGAGCTGTGGATGCCCAGACGTTGAGTATATGCAGGACAGAGGTTGATGGATTTTTGGACTCTTAAAGAATCAAGGTGTGCGGGGAGAGGGCAGGAAAATGGAATTAAGGTAAAAGATCGGTCATGATTTTACTGAATGATGGAGCATGTTCGAGGGGCCGAATGGCCTACTCCTGCTCCTAATTCGTTTGGTAATTCTATTGATTTCAGATTGATGACAATGTTATCCTAATTGGCAATTAAAAACAATTGCCTAGCAACCACACACCCACCCAACGGGAAGTCCCTTCTATCAGGCTAACAAGATCATAAGACGACAGTCGCTAACAACATCCCCATCGGATGAAGTGAGGACAATGGACTAGGGGGAAGAGATGGTGGGAGGGAGGGGGATTTAATTGTTCAATGTAGAGGAATGAGCAATGGGGGCAGTTTATTGGGGAAGCAGGCGGTGTGCCTGGGGTTGTGCAGTGTAAGAGTTGTAATTGTGAAAGATTATGAGGTTAAGAAGAGAGTGAAGGAAGGACAAATAGGATGATACCGGATTATCAGGCTGTTAATTATGAAGTTAGGCTCCTAAGACTTAAGAGGTATTTACTTAAACTGAACACATGCTTAGAGAGCAGAGGGTTGAGGCTTTCCATGGAATAAAATCATTAAGTTGATAATCTTTTAAATTAGATAAATTGAGGCCCGCTCTGCCCTCACTGGTGAATGTAAAATACCACAGCCACTATTCTGAAGAAGAGCAGGTTCTGGTCAATACTTGTCCTTCATATAATATCACTAAAAATAACAGATGGTCTGACTGCTATTGCATTGCTATTTCTGGGATCTCTCTGTGCGCCTATTGGCTGCTGTGTGCCAACATTACAACAGTGACAGCATTTCAAAAAGCACTCCATTGATGGGACGTTGAGGATGTTGGTATGGGTGCTGGGTGTAGGACTGGGTGTAGAGTGCTGGACTGGGTGCAGGGTGATTGACTGGGTGCTGGGTGTTGGACTGGGTGCTGGGTGTTGGACTGGGTGCCGGGTGTTGGACTGGGTGCTGGGTGTTGGACTGGGTGCTGGGTGTTTGACTGGGTGCTGGGTTTTGGACTGGGTGCCGGGTGTTGGACTGGGTGCAGGGTGTTGGACTGGGTGCCGGGTGTTGGACTGAGTGCAGAGTGTTGGACTGGGTGCAGGATGTTTGTCTGGGTGCTGGGTGTTGGACTGGGTGCTGGGTGTTGGACTGGGTGCTGGACTGGGTGTTGGACTGGGTGCAGGATATTTGACTGGGTGCCGGGTGTTGGACTGGGTGCCGGGTGTTGGACTGGGTGCTGGGTGTTGGACTGGGTGCTGGGTTTTGGACTGGGTGCCGGGTTTTGGACTGGGTGCCGGGTTTTGGACTGGGTGCAGGATGTTTGACTGGGTGCTGGATGAAGGACTGGATGCAGGATGTCGGAATGAGTATTGGACTGGGTACTGGATGTTTGACTGGGTACAGGATGATTGACTGGGTGCTGGACTGGGTGCAGGATGTTGGAATGGGTGCTGGGTGTTGGCTGGATCCTGGACTGTGTGCAGGTTATTGGACTGGGTGCTGCACTGGGCGCTGGACTGGGTGCAGGATGTTGGTTGGGTGCTGGGTGTTTGACTGGGTGCTGGGTTTTGGACTGGGTGGTGCGTGCTGGACTAAGTGCAGGATGTTGGGCTGGTTTCTGGGTGTTGTACTGGGTACTGGGTCCTGGACTCGGTGCAGGATGTTGGATTGGGTGCTGAGTTTTGGACTGGGTGCTGCGTGTTGGACTGGGTGCAGGATGTTTGACTGGATGCAGGATATTGGATTGGGTGTTGGACTGGGAGCTGGGTGTTGGATTGGCTGTTGGACTGGGTGCTGGACTGGGTGCTGGACTGGGTGGTGGGTGTTGGACTGGGTGCTGGACTGGGTGCTGGGTGTTAGACTGGGAGCTGGGTGTTGGAATGGGTGCAGAGTGTTGAATTGGGTGCTGGACTGGGTGCTGGGTGCTGGGTGTTGTATTGGGTGCTGGACTGGGTGCTGGGTGCTGGGTGTTGGACTGGGTGTTGGACTGGGTGCTGGGTGCTGGACTGGGTGCTGGGTGTTAGACTGGGTGCTGGGTGCTGGACTGGGTGCTGGGTGCTGTACTGGGTGTTGGACTGGGTGCTGGGTGTTAGACTGGGTGCTGGACTGGGTGTTGGGTGTTAGACTGGGTGTTGGACTGGGTGCTGGACTGCGTGCTGGGTGCTGGACTCGGTGCTGAACTCGGTGCAGGACTGGGTGCTGTGTGTTGGACTGGGTGCTGGACTGGGTGCTGGGTGCTGGACTGCATGCTGGGTGCTGGATTGGGTGTTGGACTGGGTGCTGGGTGCTGGACTGGGTGCTGGGTGCTGGACTGGGTGTTGGACTGGGTGCTGGGTGGTGGACTGGGTGCCGGGTGCTGGACTGGGTGCTGGGTGCTGGACTGGGTGCTGGGTGCTGGATTGGGTGTTGGACTGGGTGCTGGACTGGGTGCTGGACTGGGTGTTGGACTGGGTGCTGGGTGCTGGACTGGGTGCTGAACTCGGTGCTGGACTAGGTGCTGTGTGTTGGACTGGCTGCTGGACTGGGTGCTGGGTGCTGGACTCGGTGCTGAACTTGGTGCTGGACTGGGTGCTGTGTGTTGGACTGGGTGCTGGATGTTGGATTGGGTGTTGGACTGGGTGCTGGGTGCTGGACTCGGTGCTGAACTCGGTGCTGGACTGGGTGCTGTGTGTTGGACTGGGTGCTGGACTGGGTGCTGGGTGCTGGACTGGGTGTTGGACTGGGTGCTGGGTGCTGGACTGGGTGCCGGGTGCTGGACTGGGTGCTGGGTGCTGGACTGGGTGCTGGGTGCTGGATTGGGTGTTGGACTGGCTGCTGGGTGCTGGACTGGGTGCTGGACTGGGTGTTGGACTGGGTGCTGGGTGCTGGACTGGGTGCCGGGTGCTGGACTGGGTGCAGGATGTTTGACTGGGTGCCGGGTGTTGGACTGGCTGCCGGGTGTTGGACTTGGTGCCGGGTTTTGGGCTGGGTGCTGGATGTTGATCCTGGTGCTGGATGAAGGACTGGATGCAGGATGTCGGAATGAGTATTGGACTGGGTGCTGGATGTTTGACTGGGTACAGGATGATTGACTGGGTGCTGGACTGGGTGCAGGATGTTGGAATGGGTGCTGGGTGTTGGTCTGGGTGCTGGACTGGGTGCTGGGTGCTGGACTGGGTGCTGGGTGTTGGACTGGCTGCAGGGTGTTGGATTGGGTGCTGGATTGGGTGCTGGACTGGGTGCTGGGTGCTGGACTGGGTGGTGGATTGGGTGCTGGGTGCTGGACTGGGTGCTTGACTGGGTGCTGGGTGCTGGGTGTTGGACTGGGTGCTGGACTGGGTGCTGGCTGCTGGACTGGGAGCTGGACTGGGTGCTGGGTGTTGGACTGGGTGCTGGACTTGGTGCTGGACTGGGTGCTGGGTGTTGGACTGGGTGCTGGACTGGGTGCTGGCTGCTGGACTGGGAGCTGGACTGGGTGCTGGGTGTTGGACTGGGTGCTGGACTGGGTGTTGGACTGGGTGCTGGACTGGGTGTTGGACTGGGTGCTGGGTGTTGGACTGGGTGCTGGGCTGGGTGTT
This sequence comes from Cetorhinus maximus, assembly GCF_964194155.1. Taxonomy (NCBI): domain Eukaryota; kingdom Metazoa; phylum Chordata; class Chondrichthyes; order Lamniformes; family Cetorhinidae; genus Cetorhinus; species Cetorhinus maximus. The sequence goes on along the minus strand of NC_135880.1, from coordinate 8,012,439 downwards.
GGACTGGGTGCTGGACTGGGTGTTGGACTGGGTGCTGGGTGTTGGACTGGGTGCTGGGCTGGGTGTTGGACTGGGTGGTGGGTGTTGGACTGGGTACTGGACTGAGTGTTGGACTGGGTGCTAGACTGGGTGTTGGACTGGGTGCTGGGTGTTGGACTGGGTGCTGGACTGGGTGTTGGACTGGGTGCTGGGTGTTGGACTGGGTGCTGGACTGGGTGCTGGACTGGGTGTTGGACTGGGTGCTGGGTGTTGGACTGGGTGCTGGACTGGGTGCTGGACTGGGTGTTGGACTGGGTGCTGTGTGTTGGACTGGGTGCTGGACTGGCTGCTGGGTGCTGGACTGGGTGCTGGACTGGGTGCTGGACTGGGTGTTGGACTGGGTGCTGGGTGTTGGACTGGGTGCTGGACTGGGTGTTGGACTGGGTGCTGGGTGTTGGACTGGGTGCTGGACTGGGTGTTGGACTGGGTGCTGGGTGCTGGACTGGGTGCTGGACTGGGTGTTGGACTGGGTGCTGGGTGTTGGACTGGGTGCTGGACTGGGTGCTGGACTGGGTGTTGGACTGGGTGCTGGGTGTTGGACTGGGTGCTGCACTGGGTGCTGGGTGTTGGACTGTGTGCTGAGTGCTGGACTGGGTGTTGGGCTAGGTGCTGGGTGTTGGACTGGGTGCTGGACTGGGTGTTGGACTGGGTGCTGGGTGTTGGACTGGGTGCTAGACTGGGTGCTGGACTGGGTGCTGGACTGGGTCCTGGGTGTTGGACTGGGTGCTGGACTGGGTGCTGGTCTGTGTCCTGGGTGTTGGACTGGGTGCTGGGTGTTGGACTGGGTGTTGGACTGGGTGCTGGGTGTTGGACTGGGTGTTGGACTGGGTGCTGGGTGTTGGACTGGGTGTTGGACTGGGTGCTGGGTGTTGGACTGGGTGTTGGACTGGGTGCTGGACTGGGTGTTGGACTGGCTGCTGGGTGTTGGACTGGGTGCTGAGTGCTGGACTGGGTGCTGGACTGGATGCTGGGTGTTGGGCTGGGTGCTGGGTGCTGGACTGGGTGCTGGACTGGGTGCTGGACTGGGTGTTGGACTGGGTGTTGGACTGGGTGCTGGACTGGGTGTTGGACTGGCTGCTGGGTGTTGGACTGGGTGCTGAGTGCTGGACTGGGTGCTGGACTGGATGCTGGGTGTTGGGCTGGGTGCTGGGTGCTGGACTGGGTGCTGGACTGGGTGCTGGACTGGGTGTTGGACTGGCTGCTGGGTGTTGGACTGGGTGCTGGGTGCTGGGCCTGGTGTTGGACTGGCTGCTGGGTGTTGGACTGGGTGCTGGACTGGGTGCTGGACTGGGTGTTGGACTGGGTGCTGGAGTGGGTGTTGGACTGGCTGCTGGGTGTTGGACTGGGTGCTGGGCTGGGTGTTGGACTGGCTGCTGTGTGTTGGACTGGGTGTTGGACTGGGTGCTGGGTGCTGGACTGGGTGCTGGGTGTTGGACTGGGTGCTGGACTGGGTGCTGGGTGTTGGACTGGGTGCTGTACTGGGAGCTGGACTGGGTGCTGGGTGTTGGACTGGGTGCTGGACTTGGTGCTGGACTGGGTGCTGGGTTGTGGTCAGGGTGCTGGGTGCTGGACTGGGTGCTGGGTGCTGGGCTGGGTGTTGGACTGGCTGCTGGGTGTTGGACTGGGTACTGGACTGGGTGCTGGGTGTTGGACTGGGTGCTGGGTGTTGGATTGGGTGCTGGACTGGGTGTTGGACTGGGTGTTGGACTGGGTGCTGGACTGGGTGTTGGACTGGCTGCTGGGTGTTGGACTGGGTGCTGAGTGCTGGACTGGGTGCTGGACTGGATGCTGGGTGTTGGGCTGGGTGCTGGGTGCTGGACTGGGTGCTGGACTGGGTGCTGGACTGGGTGTTGGACTGGCTGCTGGGTGTTGGACTGGGTGCTGGGTGCTGGGCCTGGTGTTGGACTGGCTGCTGGGTGTTGGACTGGGTGCTGGACTGGGTGCTGGACTGGGTGTTGGACTGGGTGCTGGAGTGGGTGTTGGACTGGCTGCTGGGTGTTGGACTGGGTGCTGGGCTGGGTGTTGGACTGGCTGCTGTGTGTTGGACTGGGTGTTGGACTGGGTGCTGGGTGCTGGACTGGGTGCTGGGTGTTGGACTGGGTGCTGGACTGGGTGCTGGGTGTTGGACTGGGTGCTGGACTGGGTGCTGGACTGGGTGCTGGGTGTTGGACTGGGTGCTGGACTGGGTGCTGGACTGGGTGTTGGACTGGGTGCTGGGTGCTGGACTGGGTGCTGGGTGCTGGACTGGGTGCTGGACTGGGTGCTGGGTGTTGGACTGGGTGTTGGACTGAGTGTTGGACTGGGTGCTGGGTGCTGGACTGGGTGCTGGAACTGGGTGTTGGACTGGGTGCTGGGTGTTGGACTGAGTGTTGGACTGGGTGCTGGGTGCTGGACTGGGTGTTGGACTGGGTGCTGGGTGCTGGACTGGGTGCCGGGTGCTGGACTGGGTGCTGGGTGTTGGACTGGGTGCTGGGTTTGGACTGGGTGCCGGGTTTTGGACTGGGTGCAGGATGTTTGACTGGGTGACGGGTGTTGGACTGGCTGCCGGGTGTTGGACTTGGTGCTGGGTTTGGGCTGGGTGCTGGATGTTGATCCTGGTGCTGGATGAAGGACTGGTCGCAGGATGTTGGAATGAGTATTGGACTGGGTGCTGGATGTTTGACTGGGTACAGGATGATTGACTGGGTGCTGGACTGGGTGCAGGATGTTGGAATGGGTGCTGGGTGTTGGTCTGGGTGCTGGACTGGGTGCTGGGTGCTGGACTGGGTGCTGGGTGTTGGACTGGCTGCAGGGTGTTGGATTGGGTGCTGGATTGGGTGCTGGACTGGGTGTTGGGTGCAGGACTAGGTGCTGGACTGGGTGCTGGGTGCTGGGTGTTGGAATGGGTGCTAGGTGCTGGACTGGGTGCTGGTTGCTGGGTGTTGGACTGGGTGTTGGACTGGGTGCAGGGTGTTGGGCTGGGTGCTGGACTGGGTGTTGGACTGGGTGCTGGACTGGGTGTTGGACTGGGTGCTGGACTGGGTGTTGGACTGGGTGCTGGGTGTTGGACTGGGTGCTGGACTGGGTGTTGGACGGTGCTGTGTGTTGGACTGGGTGCTGGACTGGGTGTTGGACTGGGTGTTGGACAGTGCTGCGTGTTGGACTGGGTGCTGGACTGGGTGCTGGACTGGGTGCTTGGTGCTGGACTGGGTACTGGACTGGGTGTTGGACTGGGTGCTGGACTGGGTGTTGGACAGTGCTGCATGTTGGACTGGGTGCTGGACTGGGTGTTGGACTGGGTGCTGGACTGGATGCTGGGTGCTGGACTAGGTACTGGACTGGGTGTTCGACTGGGTGCTGGACTGGGTGTTGGACTGGGTGCTGGACTGGGTGTTGGACTGGGTGCTGGGTGTTGGACTGTGTGCTGGACTGGGTGTTGGACTGGGTGGTGGGTGTTGGACTGGGTACTGGACTGGGTGTTGGACTGGGTGCTAGACTGGGTGTTGGACTGGGTGTTGGGTGTTGGACTGGGTGCTGGACTGGGTGTTGGACTGGGTGCTGGGTGTTGGACTGGGTGCTGGACGGGGAGCTGGACTGGGTGCTGGACTGGGTGTTGGACTGGGTGCTGGGTTTTGGACTGGGTGCTGGACTGGGTGCTGGACTGTGTGTTGGACTGGGTGCTGGGTGTTGGACTGGGTGCTGGACTGGGTGCTGGACTGGGTGCTGGACTGGGTGCTGGACTGGGTGTTGGACTGGGTGCTGGGTGTTGGACTGGGTGCTGGACTGGGTGTTGGACTGGGTGCTGGACTGGGTGTTAGACTGGGTGCTGGACTGGGTGTTGGACTGGGTGCTGGGAGCTGGACTGGGTGCTGGACTGGGTGTTGGACTGGGTGCTGGGTGTTGGACTGGGTGCTGGACTGGGTTTTGGACTGGGTGCTGGACTGGGTGTTGGACTGGGTGCTGGGTGTTGGACTGGGTGCTGGACTGGGTGTTGGACTGGGTGCTGGATGCTGGACTTGGTGCTGGACTGGGTGTTGGACTGGGCGCTGGGTGCTGGACTGGGTGCTGGACTGGATGCTAGGTGTTGGACTGGGTGCTGGGTGCTGGACTGGGTGCTGGACTGGGTGCTGGACTGGGTGCTGGGTGTTGGACTGGGTGCTGGGTGCTGGACTGGGTGCTGGGTGTTGGACTGGGTGCTGGACTGAGTGCTGGGTGCTGGACTGGGTGTTGGACTGCCTGCTGGGTGTTGGACTAGGTGCTGGACTGGGTGCAGGACTGGCTGCTGGGTGTTGGACTGGGTGCTGGGTGCTGGGCTGGGTGTTGGACTGGGTGTTGGACTGGGTGTTGGACTGGGTGCTGGGTGTTGGACTGGGTCCTGGACTGGGTGTTGGACTGGCTGCTGGGTGCTGGACTGGGTGTTGGACTGGGTGCTGGGTGCTGGACTGGGTGCTGGGTGTTGGACTGGGTGCTGGACTGGGTGCTGGGTGTTGGACTGGGTGCTGGACTGCGTGCTGGTCTGGGTGTTGGACTGGGTGCTGGGTGCTGGACTGGGTGCTGGGTGTTGGACTGGGTGCTGGACTGGGTGCTGGACTGGGTGTTGGACTGGGTGATGGGTGCTGGACTGGGTGCTGGGTGTTGGACTGGGTGCTGGACTGGGTGCTTGACTGGCTGCTGGGTGTTGGACTGGGTGCTGGACTGGGTGCTGGACTGAGTGTTGGACTGGGTGGGTGCTGGACTGGGTGTTGGACTGGGTGCTGGGTGCTGGGTGTTGGACTGGGTGTTGGACTGGGTGCTGGGTGCTGGACTGGGTGCTGGGTGTTAGACTGGGTGCTGGGTGCTGGACTGGGTGCTGGGTGCTGTACTGGGTGTTGGACTGGGTGCTGGGTGTTAGACTGGGTGCTGGACTGGGTGTTGGGTGTTAGACTGGGTGTTGGGCTGGGTGCTGGACTGGGTGCTGGGTGCTGGACTCGGTGCTGAACTCGGTGCTGGACTGGGTGCTGTGTGTTGGACTGGGTGCTGGACTGGGTGCTGGGTGCTGGACTGCATGCTGGGTGCTGGATTGGGTGTTGGACTGGGTGCTGGGTGCTGGACTGGGTGCTGGGTGCTGGACTGGGTGTTGGACTGGGTGCTGGGTGGTGGACTGGGTGCCGGGTGCTGGACTGGGTGCTGGGTGCTGGACTGGGTGCTGGGTGCTGGATTGGGTGTTGGACTGGCTGCTGGGTGCTGGACTGGGTGCTGGACTGGGTGTTGGACTGGGTGCTGGGTGCTGGACTGGGTGCTGAACTCGGTGCTGGACTGGGTGCTGTGTGTTGGACTGGCTGCTGGACTGGGTGCTGGGTGCTGGACTCGGTGCTGAACTCGGTGCTGGACTGGTGGCTGTGTGTTGGACTGGGTGCTGGATGTTGGATTGGGTGTTGGACTGGGTGCTGGACTGGGTGCTGGGTGCTGGACTCGGTGCTGAACTCGGTGCTGGACTGGGTGCTGTGTGTTGGACTGGGTGCTGGACTGGGTGCTGGGTGCTGGACTGGGTGTTGGACTGGGTGCTGGGTGCTGGACTGGGTGCCGGGTGCTGGACTGGGTGCTGGGTGCTGGACTGGGTGCTGGGTGCTGGATTGGGTGTTGGACTGGCTGCTGGGTGCTGGACTGGGTGCTGGACTGGGTGTTGGACTGGGTGCTGGGTGCTGGACTGGGTGCCGGGTGCTGGACTGGGTGCTGGGTGTTGGACTGGGTGCTGGGTTTTGGACTGGGTGCCGGGTTTTGGACTGGGTGCAGGATGTTTGACTGGGTGACGGGTGTTGGACTGGCTGCCGGGTGTTGGACTTGGTGCCGGGTTTTGGGCTGGGTGCTGGATGTTGATCCTGGTGCTGGATGAAGGACTGGATGCAGGATGTCGGAATGAGTATTGGACTGGGTGCTGGATGTTTGACTGGGTACAGGATGATTGACTGGGTGCTGGACTGGGTGCAGGATGTTGGAATGGGTGCTGGGTGTTGGTCTGGGTGCTGGACTGGGTGCTGGACTGGGTGCTGGGTGTTGGACTGGCTGCAGGGTGTTGGATTGGGTGCTGGATTGGGTGCTGGACTGGGTGCTGGGTGCTGGACTGGGTGGTGGATTGGGTGCTGGGTGCTGGGAGTTGGACTGGGTGCTGGGTGCTGGGTGTTGGACTGGGTGTTGGACTGGGATCTGGGTGTTGGGCTGGGTGCTGGGTGCTGGACTGGGTGCTGGACTGGGTGATGGGTGTTGGGTGTTAGACTGGGTGCTGGGTGCTTGACTGGGTGCTGGGTGTTGGACTGGGTGCTGGACTGGGTGCTGGGTGTTGGACTGGGTGCTGGACTGCGTGCTGGTCTGGGTGTTGGACTGGGTGCTGGGTGCTGGACTGGGTGCTGGGTGTTGGACTGGGTGCTGGACTGGGTGCTGGACTGGGTGTTGGACTGGGTGATGGGTGCTGGACTGGGTGCTGGGTGTTGGACTGGGTGCTGGACTGGGTGCTTGACTGGCTGCTGGGTGTTGGACTGGGTGCTGGACTGGGTGCTGGACTGAGTGTTGGACTGGGTGGGTGCTGGACTGGGTGTTGGACTGGGTGCTGGGTGCTGGGTGTTGGACTGGGTGTTGGACTGGGTGCTGGGTGCTGGACTGGGTGCTGGGTGTTAGACTGGGTGCTGGGTGCTGGACTGGGTGCTGGGTGCTGTACTGGGTGTTGGACTGGGTGCTGGGTGTTAGACTGGGTGCTGGACTGGGTGTTGGGTGTTAGACTGGGTGTTGGACTGGGTGCTGGACTGGGTGCTGGGTGCTGGACTCGGTGCTGAACTCGGTGCTGGACTGGGTGCTGTGTGTTGGACTGGGTGCTGGACTGGGTGCTGGGTGCTGGACTGCATGCTGGGTGCTGGATTGGGTGTTGGACTGGGTGCTGGGTGCTGGACTGGGTGCTGGGTGCTGGAGATGGTGTTGGACTGGGTGCTGGGTGGTGGACTGGGTGCCGGGTGCTGGACTGGGTGCTGGGTGCTGGACTGGGTGCTGGGTGCTGGATTGGGTGTTGGACTGGCTGCTGGGTGCTGGACTGGGTGCTGGACTGGGTGTTGGACTGGGTGCTGGGTGCTGGACTGGGTGCTGAACTCGGTGCTGGACTGGGTGCTGTGTGTTGGACTGGCTGCTGGACTGGGTGCTGGGTGCTGGACTCGGTGCTGAACTCGGTGCTGGACTGGGTGCTGTGTGTTGGACTGGGTGCTGGATGTTGGATTGGGTGTTGGACTGGGTGCTGGGTGCTGGACTCGGTGCTGAACTCGGTGCTGGACTGGGTGCTGTGTGTTGGACTGGGTGCTGGACTGGGTGCTGAGTGCTGGACTGGGTGTTGGACTGGGTGCTGGGTGCTGGACTGGGTGCCGGGTGCTGGACTGGGTGCTGGACTGGGTGCTGGGTGCTGGATTGGGTGTTGGACTGGCTGCTGGGTGCTGGACTGGGTGCTGGACTGGGTGTTGGACTGGGTGCTGGGTGCTGGACTGGGTGCCGGGTGCTGGACTGGGTGCTGGGTGTTGGACTGGGAGCTGGGTTTTGGACTGGGTGCCGGGTTTTGGACTGGGTGCAGGATGTTTGACTGGGTGCCGGGTGTTGGACTGGCTGCCGGGTGTTGGACTTGGTGCCGGGTTTTGGGCTGGGTGCTGGATGTTGATCCTGGTGCTGGATGAAGGACTGGATGCAGGATGTCGGAATGAGTATTGGACTGGGTGCTGGATGTTTGACTGGGTACAGGATGATTGACTGGGTGCTGGACTGGGTGCAGGATGTTGGAATGGGTGCTGGGTGTTGGTCTGGGTGCTGGACTGGGTGCTGGGTGCTGGACTGGGTGCTGGACTGGGTGCTGGACTGGGTGCTGGGTGTTGGACTGGGTGCTGGGTGTTGGACTGGGTGCAGGGTGTTGGATTGGGTGCTGGATTGGGTGCTGGACTGGGTGCTGGGTGCTGGACTGGGTGCTTGACTGGGTGCTGGGTGCTGGGTGTTGGACTGGGTGCTGGGTGCTGGGTGTTGGACTGGGTGTTGGACTGGGATCTGGGTGTTGGGCTGGGTGCTGGGTGCTGGACTGGGTGCTGGACTGGGTGATGGGTGTTGGGTGTTAGACTGGGTGCTGGACTGGGTGCTGGACTGGGTGCAGGATGCTGGGTGTAGGACTGGGTGCTGGGTGTTGGACTGGGTGCTGGGTGCTGGGTGCTGGATTGGGTGCTGGGTGCTGGGTGTTGGACTGGGTGCTGGGTGATGGGTGTTGGACTGGGTGCCGGACTGGGTGCTGGACTGGGTGTTGGGTGCTGGGTGCTGGACTGGGTGCTGGGTGCTGGGTGTTGGACTGGGTGCTGGGTGATGGGTGTTGGACTGGGTGCTGGGTGCTGGACTGGGTGTTGGACTGGGTGCTGGACTGGGTGCTGGACTGGGTGCTGGACTGGGTGTTGGACTGGGTGTTGGACTGGGTGCTGGAAAGGGTGCTGGGTGTTGGACTGGGTGCTGAACTGGGTGTTGGAGTGGGTACTGGACTGGGTGTAGGACAGGGTGTTGGGTGTTGGACTGGGTGCTGGACTGGGTGTTGGACTGGGTGCTGGGTGTTGGACTGGGTGTTGGACTGGGTGCTGGCTGCTGGACTGGGAGCTGGACTGGGTGCTGGGTGTTGGACTGGGTGCTGGACTTGGTGCTGGACTGGGTGCTGGGTTGTGGTCAGGGTGCTGGGTGCTGGACTGGGTGCTGGGTGCTGGGTGTTGTATTGGGTGCTGGACTGGGTGCTGGGTGCTGGGTGGTGGACTGGGTGTTGGACTGGGTGCTGGGTGCTGGACTGGGTGCTGGGTGTTAGACTGGGTGGTGGGTGCTGGTCTGGGTGCTGGGTGCTGTACTGGGTGTTGGACTGGGTGCTGGGTGTTAGACTGGGTGCTGGACTGGGTGTTGGGTGTTAGACTGGGTGTTGGACTGGGTGCTGGACTGGGTGCTGGGTGCTGGACTCGGTGCTGAACTCGGTGCTGGACTGGGTGCTGTGTGTTGGACTGGGTGCTGGGTGCTGGACTGCATGCTGGGTGCTGGATTGGGTGTTGGACTGGGTGCTGGGTGCTGGACTGGGTGCTGGGTGTTGGACTGGGTGCTGGACTGGGTGCTGGGTGTTGGACTGGGTGCTGGACTGTGTGCAGGACTGGTTGTTGGACTGGGTGCTGGGTGCTGGACTGGGTGCTGGGTGCTGGACTGGTGCTGGGTGTTGGATTGGGTGCTGGACTGGGTGCTGGGCGTTGGACTGGGTGCTGGACTGCGTGCTGGACTGGGTGTTGGACTGGCTGCTGTGTGTTGGACTGGGTGTTGGACTGGGTGCTGGGTGCTGGACTGGGTGCTGGGTTTTGGACTGGGTGCTGGACTGGGTGCTGGGTGTTGGACTGGGTGCTGGACTGCGTGCTGGACTGGGTGTTGGACTGGGTGCTGGGTGCTGGACTGGGTGCTGGGTGTTGGACTGGGTGCTGGAGTGGGTGCTGGACTGGGTGCTGGACTGGGTGATGGGTGCTGGACTGGGTGCTGGGTGTTGGACTGGGTGACGGACTGGGTGCTGGACTGGCTGCTGGGTGTTGAACTGGGTGCTGGACTGGGTGCTGGGCTGAGTGTTGGACTGGGTGCTGGACTGGGTGTTGGACTGGGTGCTGCACTGGGTGTTGGACTGGGTGCTGGACTGGGTGCTGGACTGGGTGCTGGGTGTTGGACTGGGTGCTGGGTGCTGGGCTGGGTGTTGGACTGGCTGCTGGGTGTTGGACTGGGTGCTGGACTTGGTGCTGGACTGGGTGTTGGACTGGCTGCTGTGTGTTGGACTGGGTGTTGGACTGGGTGCTGGACTGGGTGTTGGACTGGGTGCTGGACTGGGTGTTAGACTGGGTGCTGGACTGGGTGCTGGACTGGGTGTTGGACTGGGTGCTGGACTGGGTGCTGGGTGTTGGACTGGGTGCTGGGTGTTGGACTGGGTGCTGGGTGTTGGACTGGGTGCTGGACTGGGTGCTGGGTGTTGGACTGGGTGCTGGGTGTTGGACTGGGTGCTGGACTGGGTGTTGGACTGGGTGCTGGTTGTTGGACTGGGTGCTGGGTGTTGGACTGGGTGCTGGGTGTTGGACTGGGTGCTGGGTGTTGGACTGGGTCCTGGGTGCTGGACTGGGTGTTGGCCTGGGTGCTGGACTGGGTGCTGGGTGTTGGACTGGGTGCTGGGTTCTGGACCGGGTGCTGGACTGGGTGCTGGACTGGGTGCTGGGTGCTGGACTGGGTGCTGGGTGTTGGGCTGGGTGCTGGACTGTGTGCTGGATGTTGGTCAGGGTGCTGGGTGCTGGACTGGGTGCTGGATGCTGGGCTGGGTGTTGGACTGGCTGCTGGGTGCTGGACTGGGTGCTGGACTGGGTGCTGGGTGTTGGACTGGGTGCTGGGTGTTGGACTGGGTGCTGGACTGAGTGTTCGACTGGGTGCTGGGTGCTGGACTGGGTGATGGACTTGCTGCTGGGTGTTGGACTGGGTGCTGGGTGCTGGACTGGTTGCTGGACTGTGTGCTGGGTGTTGGACTGGGTGCTGGGTGCTGGACTGGGTGCTGGACTGGGTGCTGGACTGGGTGCTGGGTGTTGGACAGGGTGCTGGGCTGGGTGTTGGACTGGCTGCTGGGTGTTGGACTAGGTGCTGGACTGGGTGCTGGACTGCGTGCTGGACTGGCTGCTGGGTGTTGGACTGGCTGCTGGGTGTTGGACTGGGAGCTGGACTGGGTGCTGGGTGTTGGACTGGGTGCTGGACTGCGTGTTGGACTGGGTGCTGGACTGGGTGTTGGACTGGGTGCTGGGTGTTGGACTGGGTGCTGGGCTGGGTGTTGGACTGGGTGGTGGGTGTTGGACTGGGTTCTGGACTGAGTGTTGGACTGGGTGCTAGACTGGGTGTTGGACTGGGTGCTGGGTGTTGGACTGGGTGCTGGACTGGGTGTTGGACTGGGTGCTGGGTGTTGGACTGGGTGCTGGACTGGGTGCTGGACTGGGTGCTGGACTGGGTGTTGGACTGGGTGCTGTGTGTTGGACTGGGTGTTGGACTGGGTGCTGGACTGGGTGTTGGACTGGGTGCTGTGTGTTGGACTGGGTGCTGGACTGGCTGCTGGGTGCTGGACTGGGTGCTGGACTGGGTGCTGGACTGGGTGTTGGACTGGGTGCTGGGTGTTGGACTGGGTGCTGGACTGGGTGTTGGACTGGGTGCTGGGTGTTGGACTGGGTGCTGGACTGGGTGTTGGACTGGGTGCTGGGTGCTGGACTGGGTGCTGGACTGGGTGTTGGACTGGGTGCTGGGTGTTGGACTGGGTGCTGGACTGGGTGCTGGACTGGGTGTTGGACTGGGTGCTGGGTGTTGGACTGGGTGCTGCACTGGGTGCTGGGTGTTGGACTGTGTGCTGAGTGCTGGACTGGGTGTTGGGCTAGGTGCTGGGTGTTGGACTGGGTGCTGGACTGGGTGTTGGACTGGGTGCTGGGTGTTGGACTGGGTGCTAGACTGGGTGCTGGACTGGGTGCTGGACTGGGTCCTGGGTGTTGGACTGGGTGCTGGACTGCGTGCTGGTCTGTGTCCTGGGTGTTGGACTGGGTGCTGTGTGTTGGACTGGGTGTTGGACTGGGTGCTGGGTGTTGGACTGGGTGTTGGACTGGGTGCTGGGTGTTGGACTGGGTGCTGGGTGCTGGACTGGGTGTTGGACTCGGTGTTGGGTGTTGGACTCGTTGCTGGACTGGGTGGTGGTTGTTGGACTGGGTGCTGGGTGTTGGACTGGGTGCTGGACTGGGTGTTGGACTGCATGCTGGGTGTTGGGCTGGGTGCTGGACTGGCTGTTGTACTGGGTGCTGGACTGGGTGCTGGACTGGGTGTTGGACTGGGTGCTGGACTGGGTGCTGGGTGTTGGACTGGGTGCTGGACTGGGTGCTGGATTGGGTGTTGGACTGAGTGCTGGACTGGGTGCTGGGTGTTGGACTGGGTGCTGGGTGTTGGACTGGGTGCTGGACTGGGTGCTGGACTGGGTGCTGGGTGTTGGACTGGATGCTGGACTGGGTGCTGGCTGCTGTACTGGGAGCTGGACTGGGTGCTGGGTGTTGGACTGGGTGCTGGACTTGGTGCTGGACTGGGTGCTGGGTTGTAGTCAGGGTGCTGGGTGCTGGACTGGGTGCTGGGTGCTGGGCTGGGTGTTGGACTGGCTGCTGGGTGTTGGACTGGGTGCTGGACTGGGTGCTGGGTGTTGGACTGGGTGCTGGGTGTTGGATTGGGTGCTGGACTGGGTGTTGGACTGGGTGTTGGACTGGGTGCTGGACTGGGTGTTGGACTGGCTGCTGGGTGTTGGACTGGGTGCTGAGTGCTGGACTGGGTGCTGGACTGGGTGCTGGGTGTTGGACTGGGTGCTGGGTGCTGGACTGGGTGCTGGACTGGGTGCTGGACTGGGTGTTGGACTGGCTGCTGGGTGTTGGACTGGGTGCTGGGTGCTGGGCCTGGTGTTGGACTGGCTGCTGGGTGTTGGACTGGGTGCTGGACTGGGTGCTGGACTGGGTGTTGGACTGGGTGCTGGAGTGGGTGTTGGACTGGCTGCTGGGTGTTGGACTGGGTGCTGGGTGCTGGGCTGGGTGTTGGACTGGCTGCTGTGTGTTGGACTGGGTGTTGGACTGGGTGCTGGATGCTGGACTGGGTGCTGGGTGTTGGACTGGGTGCTGGACTGGGTGCTGGGTGTTGGACTGGGTGCTGGACTGGGTGCTGGACTGGGTGTTGGACTGGGTGCTGGGTGCTGGACTGGGTGCTGGGTGCTGGACTGGGTGCTGGACTGGGTGCTGGGTGTTGGACTGGGTGTTGGACTGAGTGTTGGACTGGGTGCTGGGTGCTGGACTGGGTGCTGGAACTGGGTGTTGGACTGGGTGCTGGGTGTTGGACTGAGTGTTGGACTGGGTGCTGGGTGCTGGACTGGGTGTTGGACTGGGTGCTGGGTGCTGGACTGGGTGCCGGGTGCTGGACTGGGTGCTGGGTGTTGGACTGGGTGCTGGGTTTGGACTGGGTGCCGGGTTTTGGACTGGGTGCAGGATGTTTGACTGGGTGACGGGTGTTGGACTGGCTGCCGGGTGTTGGACTTGGTGCTGGGTTTGGGCTGGGTGCTGGATGTTGATCCTGGTGCTGGATGAAGGACTGGACGCAGGATGTTGGAATGAGTATTGGACTGGGTGCTGGATGTTTGACTGGGTACAGGATGATTGACTGGGTGCTGGACTGGGTGCAGGATGTTGGAATGGGTGCTGGGTGTTGGTCTGGGTGCTGGACTGGGTGCTGGGTGCTGGACTGGGTGCTGGGTGTTGGACTGGCTGCAGGGTGTTGGATTGGGTGCTGGATTGGGTGCTGGACTGGGTGTTGGGTGCAGGACTACGTGCTGGACTGGGTGCTGGACTGGGTGCTGGGTGCTGGGTGTTGGAATGGGTGCTAGGTGCTGGACTGGGTGCTGGTTGCTGGGTGTTGGACTGGGTGTTGGACTGGGTGCAGGGTGTTGGGCTGGGTGCTGGACTGGGTGTTGGACTGGGTGCTGGACTGGGTGTTGGACTGGGTGCTGGACTGGGTGTTGGACTGGGTGCTGGGTGTTGGACTGGGTGCTGGACTGGGTGTTGGACGGTGCTGTGTGTTGGACTGGGTGCTGGACTGGGTGTTGGACTGGGTGTTGGACAGTGCTGCGTGTTGGACTGGGTGCTGGACTGGGTGCTGGACTGGGTGCTTGGTGCTGGACTGGGTACTGGACTGGGTGTTGGACTGGGTGCTGGACTGGGTGTTGGACAGTGCTGCATGTTGGACTGGGTGCTGGACTGGGTGTTGGACTGGGTGCTGGACTGGATGCTGGGTGCTGGACTAGGTACTGGACTGGGTGTTCGACTGGGTGCTGGACTGGGTGTTGGACTGGGTGCTGGACTGGGTGTTGGACTGGGTGCTGGGTGTTGGACTGTGTGCTGGACTGGGTGTTGGACTGGGTGGTGGGTGTTGGACTGGGTACTGGACTGGGTGTTGGACTGGGTGCTAGACTGGTTGTTGGACTGGGTGTTGGGTGTTGGACTGGGTGCTGGACTGGGTGTTGGACTGGGTGCTGGGTGTTGGACTGGGTGCTGGACGGGGAGCTGGACTGGGTGCTGGACTGGGTGTTGGACTGGGTGCTGGGTTTTGGACTGGGTGCTGGACTGGGTGCTGGACTGTGTGTTGGACTGGGTGCTGGGTGTTGGACTGGGTGCTGGACTGGGTGCTGGGTGTTGGACTGTGTGCTGGACTGGGTGTTGGACTGGGTGGTGGGTGTTGGACTGGGTACTGGACTGGGTGTTGGACTGGGTGCTAGACTGGGTGTTGGACTGGGTGTTGGGTGTTGGACTGGGTGCTGGACTGGGTGTTGGACTGGGTGCTGGGTGTTGGACTGGGTGCTGGACGGGGAGCTGGACTGGGTGCTGGACTGGGTGTTGGACTGGGTGCTGGGTTTTGGACTGGGTGCTGGACTGGGTGCTGGACTGTGTGTTGGACTGGGTGCTGGGTGTTGTACTGGGTGTTGGACTGGGTGCTGGGTGTTAGACTGGGTGCTGGACTGGGTGTTGGGTGTTAGACTGGGTGTTGGGCTGGGTGCTGGACTGGGTGCTGGGTGCTGGACTCGGTGCTGGGTGTTGGACTGGCTGCAGGGTGTTGGATTGGGTGCTGGATTGGGTGCTGGACTGGGTGCTGGGTGCTGGACTGGGTGGTGGATTGGGTGCTGGGTGCTGGACTGGGTGCTGGACTGGGTGCTGGGTGCTGGGTGTTGGACTGGGTGCTGGGTGTTGGACTGGGTGCAGGGTGTTGGATTGGGTGCTGGATTCGGTGCTGGACTGGGTGCTGGGTGCTGGACTGTGTGCTTGACTGGGTCCTGGGTGCTGGGTGTTGGACTGGGTGCTGGGTGCTGGGTGTTGGACTGGGTGTTGGACTGGGATCTGGGTGTTGGGCTGGGTGCTGGGTGCTGGACTGGGTGCTGGACTGGGTGATGGGTGTTGGGTGTTAGACTGGGTGCTGGGTGCTGGACTGGGTGCTGGGTGTTGGACTGGGTGCTGGACTGGGTGCTGGGTGTTGGACTGGGTGCTGGACTGCGTGCTGGTCTGGGTGTTGGACTGGGTGCTGGGTGCTGGACTGGGTGCTGGGTGTTGGACTGGGTGCTGGACTGGGTGCTGGACTGGGTGTTGGACTGGGTGATGGGTGCTGGACTGGGTGCTGGGTGTTGGACTGGGTGCTGGACTGGGTGCTTGACTGGCTGCTGGGTGTTGGACTGGGTGCTGGACTGGGTGCTGGACTGAGTGTTGGACTGGGTGGGTGCTGGACTGGGTGTTGGACTGGGTGCTGGGTGCTGGGTGTTGGACTGGGTGTTGGACTGGGTGCTGGGTGCTGGACTGGGTGCTGGGTGTTAGACTGGGTGCTGGGTGCTGGACTGGGTGCTGGGTGCTGTACTGGGTGTTGGACTGGGTGCTGGGTGTTAGACTGGGTGCTGGACTGGGTGTTGGGTGTTAGACTGGGTGTTGGACTGGGTGCTGGACTGGGTGCTGGGTGCTGGACTCGGTGCTGAACTCGGTGCTGGACTGGGTGCTGTGTGTTGGACTGGGTGCTGGACTGGGTGCTGGGTGCTGGACTGCATGCTGGGTGCTGGATTGGGTGTTGGACTGGGTGCTGGGTGCTGGACTGGGTGCTGGGTGCTGGACTGGGTGTTGGACTGGGTGCTGGGTGGTGGACTGGGTGCCGGGTGCTGGACTGGGTGCTGGGTGCTGGACTGGGTGCTGGGTGCTGGATTGGGTGTTGGACTGGCTGCTGGGTGCTGGACTGGGTGCTGGACTGGGTGTTGGACTGGGTGCTGGGTGCTGGACTGGGTGCTGAACTCGGTGCTGGACTGGGTGCTGTGTGTTGGACTGGCTGCTGGACTGGGTGCTGGGTGCTGGACTCGGTGCTGAACTCGGTGCTGGACTGGGTGCTGTGTGTTGGACTGGGTGCTGGATGTTGGATTGGGTGTTGGACTGGGTGCTGGGTGCTGGACTCGGTGCTGAACTCGGTGCTGGACTGGGTGCTGTGTGTTGGACTGGGTGCTGGACTGGGTGCTGGGTGCTGGACTGGGTGTTGGACTGGGTGCTGGGTGCTGGACTGGGTGCCGGGTGCTGGAATGGGTGCTGGGTGCTGGACTGGGTGCTGGGTGCTGGATTGGGTGTTGGACTGGCTGCTGGGTGCTGGACTGGGTGCTGGACTGGGTGTTGGACTGGGTGCTGGGTGCTGGACTGGGTGCCGGGTGCTGGACTGGGTGCTGGGTGTTGGACTGGGAGCTGGGTTTTGGACTGGGTGCCGGGTTTTGGACTGGGTGCAGGATGTTTGACTGGGTGCCGGGTGTTGGACTGGCTGCCGGGTGTTGGACTTGGTGCCGGGTTTTGGGCTGGGTGCTGGATGTTGATCCTGGTGCTGGATGAAGGACTGGATGCAGGATGTCGGAATGAGTATTGGACTGGGTGCTGGATGTTTGACTGGGTACAGGATGATTGACTGGGTGCTGGACTGGGTGCAGGATGTTGGAATGGGTGCTGGGTGTTGGTCTGGGTGCTGGACTGGGTGCTGGGTGCTGGACTGGGTGCTGGACTGGGTGCTGGACTGGGTGCTGGGTGCTGGGTGTTGGACTGGGTGCTGGGTGTTGGACTGGGTGCAGGGTGTTGGATTGGGTGCTGGATTGGGTGCTGGACTGGGTGCTGGGTGCTGGACTGGGTGCTTGACTGGGTGCTGGGTGCTGGGTGTTGGACTGGGTGCTGGGTGCTGGGTGTTGGACTGGGTGTTGGACTGGGATCTGGGTGTTGGGCTGGGTGCTGGGTGCTGGACTGGGTGCTGGACTGGGTGATGGGTGTTGGG